>NC_061513.1:73038613-73168356 GCF_022539505.1 Lolium rigidum | reverse complement strand
CCGGTCGAGGCGGTCCCGGGCTCATGCTGCCGACAGCTCGTTGGACTTGGTAGTCACCTCTTCGCGAAGCGCAAGCCGCTGCCGCTCCACCTCATCCAGCCGCCTGCTCAGGTCCGCCAGCTTCTCCTCCCCGTCCTTCTTGAGGGCGGCAAGTTCCTTGAGGTGGTTAGCCTCGAGGAGGCGCAGCCGCTTCAGCTCCCCGTCAGCCACCTTCAGCTTGGCGGCAGCGGCCCGGTTCGCCTCCTCGCTCGTGACGCACTGAGCGCGGGCAACTCGGAGATCCGACTCCAGCTGTGGAACCCGGGCGGCCTCAGCTGCAAGCCGGCAAAAATGAGCCGTCAGTAAAAAAAGAAACTCACAGGAAGAGCAAGTCAAAAGAGAGAAGGCCTCACCCTTGACAGCCTCCAGCTCGCGAGCCAAGCCGGCTCGCTCGATCTTGGCCTTGTGGTAGCTAGTCACCACCTTGTTGTACAAAACGGTGCGTCGCTCCGCAACCGCCTGAAAGAAACAATCAGATATCCAGACGAAACCCGGACCGGCTCCAAGCAGCCGGACCATCCCTCGGAGGCGTACCAGGATAATAACAAAATTGCAAAAACAAGAAGACACCTACCTTGTCAGCATCCTCCAGCGTTGCTAGCTGGGCAAGGGCCTCGGCGGCCTTGTTCTTAAGGCTGGCCCGGTAGCCGGAGAAGACCATCTTCACGGGCGCCGCACCAGGCTGTCCCTCCCGGCTGAACACCTCGCAAGAATCCGCCTGGTGCCACGCAGCCTCCATGGTGCCAGCCGAGCCAAGGCTGGAGTCAGAGGCAGACGGCACATGCAGCAGCCGGGCCCCCTTGGCCACATGAAGGCCCTCAGTTGGGCCCGACGGGCCCTTCGTCCTCACCAGCGCCCGGGAGTCGGCGTCCTTCGAGCGCGCTGGCTCCTCCCTCGCCGGCTCCTTCCCGGTCGGCTCCCTCCTCGTCGGCTCCGAGGCTAGAGGCGGCGCGGTCGGAGTCGGCCCGGTGGGAGCCGTCGCATCCGGCGCTTGAGGCGCTCCTTCCGGGGTGCTCTCCAGCACCACGACGTTGGGCGCGGGCCCGCCGACTCCGGTCGAAGGCGGCGCAGCCCCACCAGCTCCAGGTCCGGCCGCAGGTGGCATGCCCCTGCCAGCTCCGGCCGCCTGCTCCACAAACGGGCGCGGCGCGGGAACATATCGTCTATGGTCGGCCGGCGCGCCGACTGACCCTGGTCTCCGCCGCCAGGCGCCGCCGAAGGCGCGGCGGAAGAAGACGCCCCCACAGAAGGCGGCGTGGCCGCAGGCGGCACGTTAGCAGCCGGCGGCGTGCGCGCGCGGGCCGAGGGTTGCGGGGTTGGCTCCCTCCTCTGCCGCGGAAGCGGCGACGTGACGGGAGGAGCCTGCCGAGAGCCGCCTCCCTGGGTGAACTTAATCGCAGCCCTAGTCGAACAAGCAAGAAAAGATAAGTACAAAAAGGAAGGAAAGAAAAGGAATCAAACAACAGAGGAAAAAGAACTCACCCGGCTTTCTCCGGGATCTTCTTGGGCGCCAGCCGGCGCTGCTTCTTGGCCCTCGCCTCCGAAGCGGCCGTAGACCCGCCGCCGGCCCGCTTCTTCCCCTTCGGCTTGGAAGTCGCCGTGCCCGTAGGCGGCACCGCGCGCAGAGGCACCGCCGGGATGGGCCCCGTGCCGGATTCCGCCGGCTCCGCCTGCGGCTGCTCCTGCTCCTGCTCATGCTCAGGCGAGGGCGGCGGGTTATGCTCCCCCTGGCCGCCCTGATCCAGCACCTCCGGCAGATCGTCGTCGCCGGCTTGGTCGCCGGCTGGGTCAGCCGGGTCGACGTGATCCGGCGTCCAGACCTTCGTCGCCAAGTCACCATCCTCGATGCCTTGGCGGGTGAAGAGCTGAAAACAACAAGATAAATGTCAAGTCGGCCACGCAGCCGCAAGCCGGAAGACGGCAAAAACGTTAAACTTACCAGTTCGGCGGCTGCTCCCGGTCGTAGGGCGGCAGCCCCCAGTCCCAGTTGTCCGGCATGTTGGCCTTGGTGATGTTGTTCACCCAGCGAGCCACCTGAGACTTGGAAAGCTCCGCCTTCGATGTCCGGGTCGGGTCGAGCCGACCGGACATGTGGTCAATCTTGTGGACGCGCCACTGGAGCGGTATGACCCGGCGCGAGATGTAGGTGCAGAGGAGGTCCTCGGCACTCAGCCGGCCCCCCGTGACGCACTCACCCAGAAAGTCCCACAGGAGGTTCACCTCCGCGTCCGGGTCCGAAGACTTGGCGTTGTGGCCCCAGTTGAGCCGGCCGACTGGCGGAGCCGGATTGTATTCCGGCAGGTTGAGCCGGTCGAAGGCCGGGCTCTCGTTCCGCACATAAAAGAAAGACATTTGCCAATTCTTCACAGAATCGACAGTCGGAATCCGCGGGAAGGACGTACCCGTGCGAGGATAGATGGAGGCGGCGCCACAGGTCCTCAGACGGCCTTCAGTCGTCTGCGCCTTGATGTAGAAGAGCCGGCTCCAAAACTCCACATCCGGCCACAAGCCGGCGTAGCCTTCCATGAAGACCACGTAGCAGCTGAGGAGGATCATGGCGTTGGCCGACAGGTGGTGCGGCTGCAGGCCGAAGTGGTCGAGGAACCGGCGGAAGAAGTTGGAAGCCGGCAGGCCCAATCCGCGGTCGAGGTGCGCGCCGAAGACCACGCGCTCGCCGGGCTCCGGCTGAGGCTCCATCTCCAAGCCCGGCGCCCTCGTCGTCACCCCCGCCGGGATGCGGCGGAGGCGCACGAGCCGAGCAATGTCGTCCTCCCGCATGTAAGAGCCCTTCCAGGAGCCGCTCGGCTGGGCCATCGAGGACGAAGAAGAGGAGGAGGTCCAGGAGAGGCGGAAGGGCGAAGAGGAGCCGCTCCTCGCCGGAGGAGATCGCGGTGGAGAAGAGCGCGCCGTCGATGCGCGTGGCCCCGTGGCGCCGGATTGGCGGGCTTGCGGCGGCAGCTCGGCGGAGGATCGTCGGGGCAACCGCTCGCTGAGGTTCGCCAGGAGAACGGAAGAAGGACGGCGCCGGGGCAGTGAAGTGCTCGAGCGCGAGAAGGAGCGACAACGGGAGCGCGAGGAGGAAGAAGGGGGCAAGTGCCGCCTCGATGCCTCCCCCGCGGCCTTTAAAGCCCTCAGCCGTGGCGGTTGGCCTCCAAGTGGCCGACGTGGGCCACGTCTCCGGATTTACTGCGCCGTAACTCCTCCCACGACCGCTGCCGTTACCAGAAACTGCCACACCACGTCGCCCACAACCGCACCGGATCCGGAGGGGACATTGACGTGACCAGACGAACCGGCGGCAGAGCCCTGACGTCAGACCAGTCAAGTCGGGTGCAGGACCCGAGGCGGCGGAGACTCCGGCGCGCCGCAAGCCGGAGCCGGACGAGAAGTTCAATTCGGGCCAAAAGTCATCAGCAAGGCGGAGACGCCGTCAAAACTTGCTAGAAAGCAAAAGCTGCACGAGTATAAAAAGCAGCCGGCTAGAAGCGAGCCGGATGAGGGCGCAGCCGGCTGAAGGGAAATTCTCAGTCGGCCCCTCCAAGTGCCGCCAAGTATATTCAAGAAGCCAGGAAAACCTGCCTAGGTCCTTCTAAACGCAGGACCTTGCCAGCTTCGGGGGCTAATGTCGGGGGAAGACCCGGGTAGGGCAATGGACGCGGAGCAGCCGGCTGGCCACCGGCCGGCTCGCGGCAAAGGCCGGGCCGAGGAGCAGCCGGCTGACGCCGTGGCCGGCTGGTCCGAAGCCGGCTGGCTGTAGGTCCTAGTCGGCCCGGCTACGGCCGCCAATGCCGTAGCCGGGCCGGCTTCTACAAGCCATATCCGACCGGGGGTCCGTACCTCGGACCGACTCGAGGCTGGCGAGTCTTGCACCTGGAAGGAACCGGGTTGGTGATCCGGGTTCCCAAAGTCCACGCCGACTTCATCTTCCGTAAGCGCGGGTCACCGTGGAGCAATAGTGCCACGCGCCGGACGAAGCCATCATGGCTAACGACGATCCGTACGGCTACGGTGGGCGACGGCGACAGAGACACCTCCTCTCCATACCGCCGACCCGGGCAGCCGGATGGGACGGGCCACTACGCCTCAACGGCTCCCGACGTCACCGCCTCGGGAAGGAGCGGAAGCCGGAGCCGGCCAAGCCGGCCGATAGACTATAGGGTCTTATATGTAAAGTGTCGGTGCCTATATAAGCCGCACTACCCCCTCTCGTGCGGGGATCGATC
Organism: Lolium rigidum; assembly: GCF_022539505.1. Classification (NCBI taxonomy): domain Eukaryota; kingdom Viridiplantae; phylum Streptophyta; class Magnoliopsida; order Poales; family Poaceae; genus Lolium; species Lolium rigidum. Next base: position 73,164,094 of record NC_061513.1, on the reverse strand, counting down.
ATTCTCACTTCATTCCACCCTTAGCGCTGCCCTGTGAGAGAGACCATCGTCTCCCTTAGCCTCCCGAGAGCAGCCGGACACAGCTCTAGGAGCACCGTTGTACCTGTGTGATATCTTATACACTCTAGCGAGGAGTAGAGGTTTTACCTCCATCGGAGGGCCTCGAACCTGGGTACGTCGCCGTGTCGCTCGTGCCCATACCCGCTTCCGGATACCGCCGTCAGATCTCTCAGGGACCACCTTCGATTAGCCACCCTATGGCATATGCCGTGACGATACCACGACACTGCAGGAGGCAGGGCGCCGGATTCGTGAGTGGCAGTGCTCCGCGGCTCGTGCTGGAGCTGACACCGCGCTGCGCTCCGCGTGCTCCTGGTATCCGGACTTGGACTTGGACGCGCTCCAAGGCGTACGCCAAGATGCTCCGACCGATGTGGACCCGGTTCTTACCGCGAAGCGGCAGGATCGGGCCTACCGGCTCGCTGAGTATGCCGAGGTCCGCACCTTCATTCCTCCCCTCCTGATGTCAAGGACTACCTCAGCGATGAGGAAGAAGAAGAGGGAGATGAAGATGAGGATGCCGAGGATGTGCCGCCGGAAGCTCCCGAGGCCAGCGCTGCTCCCCTGAAGCCCCCGAGACCGGTGCTGCTCCACCTGATGCCCCTGCTGCTTGAAATTACCTTGTCAATTGGTTACCTGTGATAGGCCTGCCCTGTTTGACTTGAAAACATTGTCTGTTAAATTCTACCCCGGTATGCCGGGGTCTATGATGTAATATAAAACTCATCCTTGTGGTTTGTGGTGCAACAATTTATGCCGGTGTCTTGCACACCGGTAACTTATTAAGTTATGTTGGTTTGCTACTTAGCACTTTGCTTATCGTTTCGATTTTTGTTTTGCACAGCAATGATTCCGAAATTGTTTCCGCATCCAATTCGATGCACACTTGGCTCTTTTGCTTTGGCTCTGCCTACCTTCTCTGGGCGTTTTTGGTATATGAGCGCAAAGTTCTTTTACCAAGCAAGCACTTTCTTGAACTTAGAAATAACTCGAAATTTTTGCAAAATACCGGTGTAACCGGGGTTAGTTAAATTTTTCCGGATTCTTCTTTCCCGCTCTCCCTTTCCGTAGTTCATGTGCTTATCCCCTACCGGTTTATCTTGCTTGCCATGAAGCCGGATTGCGGACAGCAGCAGAGTCGAAGACTCCGGTAGGGTTTAGCACACTACTAAACCGGAAAGAAAAAACGTACAATAAGCAACCGGTAAACAGAAAAAATAAACAAGTTACATGCAACCTTAGTGGGGTAGTCCCCGAGATTCATTCGAGGTTCCGACATCTTTTATTCATAGCAAATAAGGTACAAAAAGGAACTTCTTACACCACAACTTCAAGAGTAGAAAGGACGCAACAAAGCTACATTCCATGGACGCTTGGTCTCCTCTCCGGACTTGTCCGCCTTTCCTTTCTTCCATTCCTGTGCATCAATTAGGTAGTAGGCATCATTGTGGAGAGCCTTGCTCACAATGAAAGGCCCTTCCCACGGAGGGGAAAGCTTGTGCCGGCCTTCAGTGCGCTGCACCAGGCGTAGCACTAGGTCTCCTTCCCGGAACACTCTTGGGTTAACCTTCCGGCTGTGGTATCGTCTGAGGTTTTGCTGGTAAATGGTTGTTCTTGCCAAAGCTAACTCTCTTGCTTCTTCTAGCAAGTCCACATCGTTTTCTCGGGCCTCTTTTACCTCTTCTTCGGTATAGAGTTGCACCCTTGGTGAGTCATGGAGAATGTCGGTTGGTATGACCGCTTCGCTCCGTAAACTATGAAAAATGGAGTGTATCCGGTAGACCGGTTTGGAGTTGTTCTTATACTCCACAGACACGATGGTAGCTCATCGAGCCAACACCCCGGCGATTTTTCCACCGCATCAATGAGTCTTGGTTTGATACCGGAGAGTACCAAAGCGTTTGTTCTTTCAACTTGGCCATTGCCTTGTGGGTGTGCGATCGAGCACAAATCCAACCGGATGTTGTTGTCTTCACAAAATCTCTTGAACTCACCTTGAGCAAAATTTGTGCCATTGTCAGTGATAATGCTATGTGGGTAGCCATACCGCAAAATAACATCTTTTAAGAACTTCACCGCTGTGCGCCCATCACACTTTGCAATGGGTTTCACCTCTATCCACTTGGTGAATTTATCCACCATAACCAAGATGTGGGTCATGTTTCCCCTTGCGGTTTTGAATGGGCCAACCATGTCTAGGCACCAAACGGCAAACGGCCAAGTTAGCGGTATTGTTTTTAAGCCGGAGGCTGGGGTATGATTTTGCTTGGCGTACCTCTGGCACCCATTGCATTTTCTTACCAGATCCTCTGCGTTCTCCAAAGCCGTGGGCCAATAAAACCCATGCCGGAACACTTTTGCCACCAGCGCCCTTGACGAAGCGTGATGCCCACACTCCCCTCGGTGAATCTCCTCGAGCATTTCTTTTCCCTCTTCCGGTTCCACACACCTTTGGAGGACACCGGTAACACTCCTCTTGTACACCTCGCCATTAATGATGGTGTAGGCTTTGGACCTCCTCTGGATCCTTCTCGATTCATTTTCGTCAACCGGCAAGGTGCCGTTGATCAGGAATTCCTTAATAGGTTCAACCCACGATGGTGCCTCCCGAACTAGGAACACCGGTACGTCTATGTCCATGCTGTCCACCAACATTGTTTCTTCCGGTACAGACACAGCAGTCCCCGAGCTTGCCGGTATAGTCCCCGGGTTTCCTTCATCAACATCCATTGGTACAACATGTGATTCCGGTACGAAAATTGATTCCGACTCCGGACTCGGTTTGATCGATGGTACTCTTAAGTGCGCTAGGGCTATTCCGGGAGGAATTTCTTGGCTGGACGAACCTAGCTTGGACAAAGCATCCGCGGCTTCATTCTCCGCACGCGGCACGTGGTGAAACTCACACCCTTCAAAGAAGCCGGCAATCTTTTGCACGTGAAATCTGTATGAGGCCATGTTGGCATCTTTTGCGTCCCAATCTCCGGAACATTGTTGTACCACCAGATCTGAATCTCCATAGCAAATGATCCGGTGTGCACCGATTTATTTTGCGACCTTAAGCCCATGGATCAAAGCCTCGTATTCAGCAACATTGTTTGATGCCCTGAAATGTACTTGTAAAACATACCGGAGATGATCTCCCTTGGGTGAGGTGAGCACCACACCGGCACATAGACCCTCTTTGAGTTTGGATCCGTCAAAGTGCATCTTCCAGTATTCTATTCTTTGATCCGGGGGCTTGTACTGCATTTCCGCCCAATCGACCAAGAAATTAGCTAAAGCTTGTGATTTGATGGCATCTCTTCTTTCATATACCGGTACATACGGTGATATCTGGATAGCCCATTTTGCAATCCTGCCGCTAGCATCTTTGTTGCTCATGATATCGGAGATGGGTGCCTCACTCACCACCTTCATAGGGTGCTCCTCAAAGTAGTGCTTGAGCTTTGTGGCGGCCATGAACACGCCATAAGTCATCTTTTGGAAGTGCGGGTAGTTTTGCTTTGAGAGGGAGAGCACCTCGCTCAGGTAGTATACCGGCCTCTGGACGGTTTTTCCTTCCTCTTCTCTTTCTACTACCACAACCACACTCACAACTCGGTTAGTCGCCGCTACGTACAACAAAATGGGCTCTCTTTCCAATGGCGAAGCCAATATCGGCGCAGTGGCTAGCATTGTTTTCAGCTCTTTAAACGCCGCGTCTGCCTGAGGGGTCCAGACAAACGTATCGGACTTTTTCATCAAAGCATAGAGCGGCAAGGCCTTTTCTCCCAACCTGCTTATGAATCGGCTTAGCGATGCTAAGCTTCCGGTGAACTTTTGTACATCCTTGAGCTCTCGCGGTATCGTCATTCTCTCGATTGCCCGGATCTTTACCGGATTCACTTCAATGCCGCGGCTTGACACAAGAAAAACCAGCAGCTTACCGGCAGGGACACCGAAGGTACATTTTGCCGGATTGAGTTTCATCCGGAATCTTCTTAAGTTATCAAATGTTTGCCGGATGTCGTCAATTAGGGTATCTTTTACTTTCGTTTTTATCACAATGTCGTCCACATAGACTTGCACATTCTTTCCAATTTGATCAAACAAGCATTTTTCAATACAGCGCTGGTACGTTGCACCAGCGTTGCGCAAACCAAAAGGCATAGTGACATAGCAATAAGCCCCGTGCGGGGTAATGAACGCAGTTTTTATTTGATCTTCCTTTTTCAAGGGGATTTGGTGGAAACCAGAATAGGCATCCAGGAAAGACAATAACTCACACCCAGCGGTTGAATCAATCACTTGATCGATCCGTGGTAAAGGGAAAGGATCTCTTGGGCAAGCTTTGTTGAGGTTGGTGTAGTCGATGCACATGCGCCACACCTTTGGAGCTTTTGCCTCCAGGTTCTCATCTTTTTTTCTTTTCGACCATTACCGGATTGGCCAGCCACTCAGTATGCGTGACTTCCACAATGAAACCGGCAACCAACAACTTCGTCACCTCTTCTCCGATAATCTTCCTCCTGTCTTCAGCGAACCGGCGCAAAGGTTGTCGCACCGGCTTGGCATCCTTTCGGACGTTCAGAGAGTGCTCAGCCAGCTCCCTCGGAACACCTACCAAGTCATCAGTAGACCAGGCAAAGATATTCCGATTCTCACGGAGGAAGCTGACGAGCGCGCTTTCCTATGCTTCATTGAGGCCGGCACCGATACGAACGGTGCGCTCAGGGAAAGCCGGATCCAGCACGATGTCCTTTGTTTCCTTTGTCGGCTTGAACACTGGAGCGCTCAAACTTTCACTCATTGCCGCTAAGCTCAATTGTGAGGATTGAGCTAGTGCAACCGCGGTTTGCATCCTCCTTTTCTCCTCCGCGATCACCAGTGATTCCGCTAGGTTCGATCCGGCAGAGGCTGTTTCCAGTGAGACTCTATAGTTTCCCACCACAGTTAAGGGTCCACGAGGCGCCGGCATCTTCATTTTGAGATAGGCCGTGTGAGTCGAGGCCATGAAGGCTGCCAATGCCGGTCTCCCAGCAGTGCATGGTACGGACTATCTAGGTCCACCACCTCGAACTCAATGTTTTCAACCCGGCAATTGTCACGTCCTCCAAACGATACGTCCACCCGGACTTTTCCTACCGGTGCGCAGGACAAACCCGGAACGATTCCATGGAACGTTGTGCGAGTTGGCTGAAGCATGTTTTCTCGTTATGCCTAGTGTATGCATGGTGTGCCGGTACATTATGTTTATGCTGCTCCCATTGTCTATCAGCACCTTGCTGAATTTGACGCGACTTACTGGTCCCTTCATGATTGGGTCCACCACGAGAGCGTAACCACCCGGATTTGGCATGATTTTGGGGTGATCCTTGAACGACCAGGTGAGTTCTTGATCTGACCACAACATGTATTTTGGTACCGCCGGCATTACCGCGTTCACTTCCATGGAACGGCGGCGCAGGCTTTGCTTGTCTGTCGGCTCAGTGACGAACACGACACAGCACACGTCTGGATCCTCGTAAACATTCCGGCCCAAAGGTGCCGGTGGAGGCGGTTGGCCATGGCCTTCTCCCACCTGATTGACTTGCTGATACTGCTGCCTGTTTGGCTGAGGTTGTACCGATAGAGATTTGCTCCGGTAAGCGGTGGTGGTGGTGGTAGTTGTTGCTGGCGCGGCATATCTTGTGGTGGTGGCATCATCGTGTTGCACCCTTGTGCTTGCGCATCTTGTACCGCCCCCTTTTGCATCAGGTACTTGGTCCAGGTACAATCTTTTGTTAAGTGATTTGACGGGTGTGCCGGATTCGGCGTGTGCCACCGGCAAGGTTGATCCATGGCGGCTTCCATGGTGTATTTCGCGGGTTCTTGCCAATTCTTTTTCTGGCCCCAGGGTTTCTTTTCGACCCATTGTTTCTTAGGACCTGCCCATGGCTGCGATCCGGTTCTTTGCCTCTGCTGCCGCCGGCATCGAGTTTTCTTGCACAGCGAGCAACTTGCTGCGAACCATACCTTCGATCTGGGAAATCTTCCCTTCTTTTGTTGTTCCGGTTGTCCCGGTATTGTTCCTGGTGCTGCTGAGGCGGGTTTTGTTGTTCCGGTTCAGCTTGTACTACCGGTTGCGTTGGGTCTCCCAACGCATAACTATCCGCCACACGTATCATCTCCGCCAAAGTTGTTGGCATGTTCCGCTGCAGCTTTTGCCACAAAGGCGAACCTCGCCGGCATCCTTGGCTAAACCAAGCAATGGCTTGTGCCTCTATCACCCATTCACAAGAGTTTCGAACAGAGTTCCACCGGGTCAGGTAATCCCGGTCTGTTTCCTGCGGGCGCTGCAAGCACAAAGCGAGCTGCTGAGGCCTATTTGGCCTTCGGTAGGTGCTGCTGAAGTTGCTCACAAAGGCTTCCTCAAAGTCCAGCCAGCCATTTATGCTTCCTGCCGGCAAGTTGTTTAGCCAGATTCTTGCCGGTCCTACCAAGAACGATGGTACAATTCTCACGGCCCAACGCCGGTTTCCTCCTCCGGCTATGGTTCCTCCGCCGCCAGCGACGTATACCGCGGTCACATAATCCGCGAGCCAATCTTCCGGCTTAGTGGTGCCATCATATGTTTTGGTGTCACGGGGCAACTGAAAGTTGCAAACCGGCGGTTGCACTTTCATGATCCTTGGGCCAAAGCACTTTGGACCTGGAGGACCCTCTGCCTCAATCATTTCAGACAGGTACACTCTGTCCAGACGGTGCCTCGCATCCCGTTCCGGCAGGTTCCTTTCTCCCAGGCGTTCTCCCAATGGGTTCCGGTAAGCGGTGAGTCTTGTTGAGTCAGCTTCATCGTAATGTTCCGGTGCCGCGGCCCTTGCCTGCCGGTACCTTGGTGGAGGCATTTCTTCGTCATCATACGCGGCCCTTGCCTGCCGGTACCTCGGTGGAGGCATCTCCTCATCATAATACGTTGCCCTTGCAGCTGGATAGTTTTGCCCGGTTTCATATTTACCGGCATGATTGTTTCCGGCATAGCCTCCTTTGGCGTAGCCTCGATCTGCCCCTTGGCTTTCTCTACCGGCATCGTGTTGCCCGGCTTGTTGCTTTCCGGCAAGAACCGGATCGTACACAGTCATCTGCTGCGCATTCACTTCTTTTTCTCTTCTTCTGTTCGGATGGGGGGATGAGGCCTGCCCATGGGACTTGCTTCCGGCATTCTTTGTTGAACGCGCGGACTTTGAGGCCACAGCCTTGTTCAGTTTAGCTAGCTGCTCAGCGTTTTGCTGCTCAATAGTTTCCAGCAGCTCTCTAACACGCTCTTGCTGTTTCGCTAAAGCATCCCCGGAAAGCGAGTCACACAGTTCTACTGCGGCCTTAGCAACTTTTATAGTTTTATCCGGGCTGCTGTACTTGGGTTTTTCTACGATGCTCACAGATGCAGAGGTGCTTTTGCCGGCAAGAATTTCCTTACGCAAATCCTGGTCTAGATTGCGAGCTTTAAGCCGGTTCTCCGGTATCCTAGCAGTATGAGCGCTAACAGAAGCAAAGCCATGGGAAGCGTTGTACTCACGTAAGGTTAGGTTCAGCTCGCGCTGCGCCCGGACGATGTCGGCGCCGTTCGCGAGCAGCTTCTGGCGTTGCGCCTCCAGCTCCGCCTGAGCCGCCGCCGGGTCGATGTTCTGCGCGATGGGCGTTGCCAGCACGTTCATCGCCGCTTGGAGTGGTGTTGCCGGTGGTGCGGACGATGCTCCCGCAGCGCCAGTGTCGCGCTCCAACGGTGGCTTGGCCGCGCGGGTTGAAGCCGCATGACCAGCACCCTCATCCACAGCTTCCTTGCCTGCACCAACCACACCGGTCATCATTACCTCAACGCTGCCGGCGGCGCGGCCAGCACAGAGCCACCTTGGCGGGTCCGGTGCCACCAGCACCGGCGAGAGGCGCTGGCGCACAGGGACGGTGCCGAAGTAGACGCGGTGGCTGCCGAACTCCATGATGCGGCCGTTCTTGGGGAAGATGCCGCCGTTGGCGAAGCAGCCCGCGTTGTCGTTGATGAAGTCGATGGAGTAGAAGCGCTGAACGAGCGCAGACATTGTCCGCTCGCCGGCGACCTCGAGGATGCCCGCCCGAATATGTACTCCAGCAAGCGCCACTTCTCGCCCCACGGTGGGCGCCAACTGTCGTCGTGGTGAACAGACAGATGCCATAGGATGGCTTAAGTTGGGGCCGAATGGACGCTAGAGGATTCGGGGGAGGGTTTGTGATTAGATGGGATGAACTTCCGGATGGTTTCCTCAAGAACTTAGCCAAGGCTAGAGGTAGAAGAAGAAAGACATAAGGAAGAACTCGCTCTAGATCATCTTCTTTATTGATCTCAACAGGTTACAGGTTTCTCAGTACATGGGTTCTCCTAAAACCTAGCTCCCTTTGTTCGTGCCCGTGAAGAGGGCTGCCCCCTCTCCTTATATAGGGGAGAGGGTGGCTTACAGGGCAAGAAACCCTAATGGCATCTTTGACTAGACAAACTACTTTACAAAGCTACTTTAATCATAGATGGCACCGGGGTCTTCTTTAATCAGGGATGCTGACGTCCTCCGGCTTCTTTGACCGTCATCTTCCTCTTTATCGTCAGCCCTTTGTCTAAAGCTACTTTGCTTAGCTCATCTTTGTCTTCTAGCTCTGGAGAGAATCTTTGACCAGTCCTGCTGACATGCTCTTCTTTCCGGTAGCCCGGTATCTTCTTTACCCGGTTCCGGCATACCCCTCTTGGGGATACCGGCTTAGCCTCACTTAGTTAATTTCTTATCTCTGTGCTCCGGTACGAACATTAAACCGGTATCTTGATGGCTCAAACCATCCGGTTTGGCATGCCTTTGGCATACCGGGGGTCATCCCCCCAACATTAGTCCCCGAAGCTGGTATAGTATGGCGGATTCTATCCAACAGACCATGCCAGGTTCTTCTAACTTAGAATACCGGTTTAATCTATCCGGCGCTGGGCTTGGATCCGGCATCTTTGCCCGGACTTTCGTTATCTCTCTTTATAAGATATTTTCCGGTATCTTATCCTCCGGCATCTTAATCATTAAACACTTCCTCGGCGAAGTCGAGAATATCTTGGGTCCCGCGTCTGTCAGTGACATGCGCACTGTGACTGACGCGTCAGTGTCAGGGGTCACTTCCCTTCGGCTTCTGCGCGCACATTAACTGCCTTATAGCGAATCCTGACCTCCGTTCTGGATCCGTGTGTACTTCCCTGTGGTCTTCTATTTTTACGCGTGTATTGCCACGCCACGTGGTGGCCCGTGGAGCGAACCGTCGCGGCCCACGATCCGAACCACCGAGGCCTAGCGGTTTTCGGCCCACTTCTCCTTTTTCCCTTATAAGGTGAAACCGCTCCTTCTTCTTCCTCTTCTCGCATTCTCCACTCCCTCGCGCATAGTGCTTTTGCCCTCTGCGCCTCCACCGCTCCGTTCGCCGTTCGAGCTCCGCCGCCCGACGAACTTCCGCTGCTGCTCCGCCGGACGCTGCTGAACTTCACCGCGTGAAGATCCTCTGCGGCGCTCCTGTCGTAGTTGCGGCATTGACGTTTCCTCGAGCTCTTCCTCACCTCGCCGTCGACGGACCTCCTCGCCGACCTTAGGCTCACCATCCCTCCGGAGAACCTCCTCCTCTGCAACTCCGCCGCCTCAGGTTAGGTTCGATACCTCTTTACCTCTTCTCTCTTAGATTTCCAGATTTTGGGCCGGTAGAGTATTTATCCCCTTTTTATTTTGCTTTTTCTCTTACTCGTAGATCTTCGCGCGAGGGTGTGTTTGGGGAAAACTATTTTTCGGTAGATTCCGGCGTCGCCCAGATCTGTATGTCTAGTGAAGAATCCCTTCTCGCCTCCTCTTCTAGTAGTCAAGGCAGTAGGACCTCCGACGGGCTAACTGAAGATCTTGCCCGGATGGAAATAGAATCCAACAAGGATCAAGAGGCCGGCACCTCCAGCCGGGCCACCGGAAAGGATCTTTCCGGCATCACACGCGGAGCCTGGAGAGGTTCCGACGTGACTCAACACGAGATTGACTGGCTTTACCGGTCTAGGAGGATACCGGAAGGGGTCTCCTGCCGGATTCCTGGTGACGAGATCGAACCGGTACTCAATCCTGGTGAGGTTGTCGTCTTCCTTGCTCACTTCGAGCGTGGCTTCGGCCTCCCCGCCTCCGATTTCTTTCGCCGATTCCTTGATTTCTATCGACTCCAGCCTCACCACCTTCCCGGCAATGCCGTTTTTTACCTTTCTTGTTTTGTGGCCTTCATGGAAGGCTACATTGGCATCCGTCCCACTCGCGAGACGTTTGCACGCTTCTTCTCTCTCCGGATCAACTCGGTCCAGGGCAAGGACATTCCCAAGCCCAAACCCCCCGTACAATGCGGGTCTTGTATCATCGGCTCCCGCCAAGGGAGCCCCTTTTTTAAGTTCAACGGCCTCGAGTCTTGCCGCTTGTGGCAGACAACGTTCTCCTACGTGAAGAACGAGAGCGCCACTGACCTCATCAACTTGCCGGCCTTCAACCCGGCGCCGCCCGCCAAGATCAACTGGAACTACAACCCTGGTACGGATCACATACACCCAATACACTTGTCAGGTGTATAGTTGCACTAGTTCGGCGAAGAGATAGTGAAATACAACTAATATGAATGATTATAAGTGGTAATTGCAATCTGAAATAAAAATGGCAGCAAGCAAACATGTAGCGGAACTGCATGTAAACGGTGTTTCAATGCTTAGAAACAAGGCATAGGGATCTTACTTTCACTAGTGGACACTCTCAACAATGATATCATAATTGAATACATAAATATCATCTCTTCACTATGCTACTCTGAACCACTCTCCGGTTGTATAACGAACACCAATTCACTGCGTAGGGTTGCAAAAGCACTCCTTAAATTTTGCGTTCCAAACCTAGGGACACCCCACTCTGCCACTTTGAGCATCCAAATATAGTACTATCAAACACCAAAATTTCATAGAGACATCCAACTCAAATTATAACTCATGATAAGTATTTCTGTAATCTTTAGCCTAAGAGACACACACGGTGCGCACACTGTCACCTTCACACCGTGGGATAAGGTGTCTCCGGAGATCACAATAATAAAACGACTTGAGTAGCATAACAGATGAAGAGTATCATTTACTTATTCAACTAGATTACAGAGCTCATGATCACATAAAGATCACACCATGGGAGAGAGAGATAGACCACATAGCTACCGGTAAAGCCATCAGCCTCGGGGGAGAATTACTCCCTCCTCATCATGGGAGTCAGCAACAATAATGAAGATGGTAGTGGAGTCGGTGGAGATGGCTCCGGGGGCAATTCCCCGTCCCGACAGGGTGCCGGAACAGAGACTTATGTCCCCCGAAACTTGTCTTCGATGCCGGCGGAGCTACAAAACTTTTCGTGGATGGAGGCTGATTGATTTAGGGTTTTCGCGCCGGGAGGCAATATATAGGTGGAAGGACGAGGTCGGTGGGCGCCCAGGGGCCCACACCATAGCTAGGCACGGCCAGAGGTAGGCCCGCGCCATGGCATGGTGTGGCCACCTCGGTGCCCTCCTTCCTCTCTGCTTTGGACTCTGTCTTCGTGTCGGAAAAAATAGGAGGCTTGGCTTTTGTTCGTCCAATTCCGATAATATTTACTGTACAACTTTTCTGAAATACAAAACAGCAAAAAAAGGAACTGGCACTGTGGTATTTTGTTAATGGGTTAGTTCCAGAAAATTCATAAAAATCCCACGAAGTGTAAACAAAACATATAGAAATTGGTGTAAAACAAGCATGGAGCATAAAAAAATATAGATACGTTTTCAACGTATCAACATCCCCAAGCTTAACTCGTGCTCGTCCTCGAGTAGGTAAGTGATAATAAAAATAATTTTTGAGGTGACATGCAGCTAACAGAATCTTGATCAAGTTATTGTAAAAGCATTGTGAGCTGGGATCAAAGTACTCTAAACATAGACATGATAGATATAATTCTAATAATAGAACTTAGCAACTATGTTACAACATGAGAAGTAACTCAAACAAAAGGTCATGAATATTAGTGCACTGAAAGCAACTGTTTGTTTTTTTAGCATAGAGAAAACATAGCAAAGTGGTATTCAGCTTGTCCTTCATGGAATAGCAAGCCATAAATTCCAGGACACTTTTAAAGTTCAAATGGTGACTAGATAAAAATAGTTTGAGAACAAGCAATAACATAATTATGAATCAATCAATAATAAATCTTGGGACTATGCACATTATACTCAGAATGACAACTATGTTCTCTTAATTGGTGCATAAAGTTAGAAGATGAAGACTTAACATAAAAGTAAAATAAAGTCCCTTCGCAGAGGGAAGCAAGATTACTTATGTGCTAGAGCTTTTTATTTTGAATAAAGCAGAGGTATTGAACATATAATTTTGAGAGGTATGTATGTCTATGTCAACGAATGGCATTAAATGATTTATCATCCTTTCATGTTTAATGGCTTCAAGAGCGGCTCCCATAGATAGAACAATAAAGTTTCTCTTCTCCTTTGTTTGAACAAGCTAAGTTCATGATTTCTCAAGCCCATAGTATTAGGAGATTTATTTGTTTATTTTATATTTGGGATTTCTATTTCCGTGCCCTCGGGTCCTTAGTTGTGCTCAGTTTTCCCCAGCTCGTTAGTTTTTCCTCTGTGTTCCCCTCCCTCTAGTTTGAAACCCCTCGCAGACGCTCGGACGGGAGGGTTGCCGTCAGGTCAGAGGCCTTACCGTTACCGTTAATCTGACGGGTGGGGCTGCACAGAGGGCAGTTCCTCTCTGACCCGTCTCGTGCTGACGGGTAGCCATCCATCTATCGCTGACGCGTGGGCCGTCTTATTTCCTGATTGTATAAGCTGTGCTGCCAATGACAAATGGGGCCGCTCTATAGGGCTGCCGCAGCCAATGACTAGTGGGGTCATCTATTTTTCAGGAAAAGTCATATATTGCCGCTCTGAGGGGCTGCCGCAGCCAATGACCAGTGGGGTCCTCTATTTTTCAGGAAAAGACATATATTTGCCGCTCTGTGGGGCTGCCGCAGCCAATGACCAGTGGGGTCGTCTATTTATTTATAGAAAATCATATATTTCCGCTCTGTGGGGCCTCCGTAGCCAATGACCGCTGGGGTTATCTATTTATTTAGAGAATATAATATAGAGCCGCTCTGTGGGGCCGCCTCAGCCCATGGCAGGTGACTATTTTCGTAGCTACATCTAAAGTGACTCTTATGCTAAACATTGTGCATAATATATAGAAAATTGCTAGATCTCTAAATATATAGAAAATAGCTACGGAGTAGATCTCTAAATCGATGCATATGAAGCTACATATATATTCTTGGTCATAATCCCCTTATCTAAAGGGGATGGATGCATGGCTTCACGTCGTCGTCGCTTTCATCGTCAGTATCTTCGTCCTCTGAGTAGCAGTACTTCCTGCACATTGTTCCGTCGAACACCTTCACTGTGAGCACATCATCGCCTTCATATTTGAAGTGTACGTAGCAGCCGAAATCCACACCGTGCGCGATGGCGAAATTCTCCCAGCCCTTGTCGAGATACATCCGGCCTTGTCCGTCAAATAGGACCTCCACGGTCCGAGACGAGGACCGCAGTCCGGCTGCTCGCAGATACACCTTAGCTGGCTCCTGACCGTCAAGATAGTCCGCAAACTTTTTTGGGAGTGCCTGCAAAGAGATCGAGGGCCGATCGTTTGAAATTAAAGGTTTTTTAGAACATGCCCATAATTAATCACATGCATCATATATGTGGGAACGCGTACGTACCTTCTTGACCAAAGGGTCTTCATAGATGACGATGAAGAACTCCTCTATGATCAATGGCAGTGTTGACGACGGTGGTGGTGGCAATGTTGATGATCCACCACCCCGGCCGCCCCTTCCCCTTCCCCTTCCCCTTCCCCTTCCGGTCCGCGTCCGAGACGTGGAAGCCATGGCAATGGATGATCAAGTGTATGTGAACGAAGAAGAGAGAGGCTGAACTTATTGACACAAGGGATGGCCGTTGTGGGTGTTTATAAGGGAGAGATGACCGTTCTAGGGGTTTACACAATAAATTAAGGAGGAGGTGACCGTTGTGGGGGTTTACACAATAATTTAAGGAGGAGATGACCGTTGTGGGGGTATATATCTCAACAAAAAAGTAATGCGGACTATCTTGACGGAAATGGAACTTCGTGATTTAGTTTATCATTTTACCGTGAAAAGTAATGCCTAAAAGAAATGGTAATTCGTGATAGTTTATCATTTTACCGTAATGGCTACAAGAAATCGGTGATTGTTCATCATTTTTTGCGTGAAAAGTAATGGCTACAACAAATCGGTGATGATTTATCATTTTTTGCGTGGAAAGTAATGGCTACAAGAAATGGGTGATGGTGTATCATTTTTTGCGTGAAAAATAATGGCTACAAGAAATGGGTGATGGTGTATCATTTTTTGCGTGAAAAATAATGGCTACAAGAAATGGGTGATGGTGTATCATTTTTTGCGTGAAAAATAATGGCTACAAGAAATGGGTGATGGTGTATCATTTTTTGCGTCAAAAGTAATGGCTACAACAAATTGGTGATGGTGTATAATTTTTTGCGTGAAAAATAATGACTAAACAAATTGGTGATGCTGATCATTTTTTTGCGTGAAAAGTAATGGCTACAACAAATTGGTGATGGTGTATCATTTTTTGCGTGAAAAATAATGCCTAAAAGAGTTTATACTTTAGCTCGTGAAAAATAATGCAGAAAACCAAACTTTAGCGTACAGGGTAACCGCCCTTAAGCATACATAGAGGGTGGAAGCTAATCGCCGACAGAGAGAGAGGGTGGTGGCCCCGACCAGAGAGAGAGAGAGAGAGAGAGATAGGGGTTATCATGCCCGTTAAATCCTACGATCAACGGTCAGCGGGCACGATCTGCGTGACATCGGCTAGACCAATCAGGGCAATGTTGGGCGTCTGTGAGAATTTGTGAAGGGAGAGGGCAAAACTGAGTAGTATCAAGAAACCAAGGGCAAGTGAGTAGTAAACAGACTAAGGGATTCAAATATGTGATTTACAAAATGGAAAATGCGTGTTTGGTATAATGAAACCCATCTTGGCCTACCTCAAACTATTTGCAATACAAATATACATGAGTGTGAAAATTATGGTCTCATTCAGAGAAAGTATGTTTTGGGGAAAGCTGTTTTGGGTAGGGCTTATTGTGGAAAACCATGCACCTTCATAGCTACTAGGTTATTTGAGAAGTGGCAATTTGTGGTAAAACTTGATTTATCTATGATTTATCTATGATTTGAGAAGTGACAATTTGTGCTAAAGACTCCATGAGTAAGTGCCACTCTTTTTCGGAATTTTTTGCACATTAAATAACTCATTTAACTAGTTAATCCCATTTGTTGACTCTCTGTTGACCAGCCACTTAAGGGTAAAACTGAGTATATTGCACTAGCCAGTATTAGCACTCAAGGCGAAAACTGAGCACACAAAAAATGCTATTATATGACTCGAGGGTATACCTGAGTATATCTAAATTTCCAGGGTTAGACTCGGGGACGCGTGTTGCGGTGCAGAAGTGGAAGACGTGCCATTGTTGACGCGTGTCGCGGTGCAGACGTGCAATAGTGGACGCGTAAGTCTCCCTCCCTCTGCACACAGTACGTCTCATTCTCGCTCACGCACGAAACCACCCCTCTCACGTCCCATCAACTTCTCCATAAAATCCCAACCGCCGTACGAGCGCTCCCCTACCGGCGATGGAGAAGAAGAATGCGCCGGCGGCCATCGCCCCCGAGCCCGTCGCCTCCCAGCCCGTCGCCTCCGAGCCCGTCGCCTCCCAGCCCGTCGCCGCCGAGCCCGTCGCCTCCGAGGGCGGCGCATCCAAGCGCGGCGCCTCCGTGAACTGGGCCTGTCTCACGGCTGACGGACCACTTCACAAGATCGGCGAATGCTTATTGGCGAAAGAGGAGTACGTGGACACCTACTCGCTATGAGGCAAGTCTCGTAGAAATTGGCGCTCGAGCTTACTCGATCCCGACGTGCACCTGCACGAATGGATCATGCTACACCACGCCCTTCCACGCGCCGCTGAGTTCACCTTCCTCCATCTCGGCACATCCCGCTACGTCACCATAGATCTATCTGTAGTTCGTGCAAGGTTCAAATTCCTCCATGTCTATAGGGTTAATCTATTCTTATTTTCAATCTTAGTGTTGAATGTTATTTTCATCAATATATTTTAGATTCTACTTCGTTGGCTTTTCTCGTGGCGTCATCGTGCTTGCCCAGAAGAACCCGCCGCACAAGATACGGCTTCTGAACCCACTCACAAAGACATCAAACACTATGTTTGACGCACAGATGCCAACTGTTTTTCTGGATTCAGTCGCTGCAATCAACTCCCCGACTATGGTCTTCACTTGCGGACATTACCCGGAGGAACTTGGTTGGGTCGATGAGAGCACTCCAACTAAGGATATATATGAAGATTGGGGAGAAGGAAGATTTTCGATCAAGAACCATAGTATGCGTTGCATTACCCCGTTCAATGGTGAACCGTATGCGATGGCCGTGGGCAATTTTGAGTCCGGAAGAATAGTGTGCACCAATGTACGAAGCAAGCAGCGCGCGAGCACCGTCAAGATGGAGACACTAATTTCATTTCCGAACTTGGACGTGACAAGTTCTACCTTGTGAAGTCGGATGGTGATCTCGCTGATTGTGTTGATGAAAAACACGCCCGTGGTGTACCGTGTGGACACTCGCGAGCCGCTCTCTCCATCCGGTCGGTAACATTGGCATTCATGCCTTCTTTGTGCATTATATCCGGTGTATCTCCGTCGACACCAGATTGTACCCGACTCTTCGACTCCGGCTGCATATACTACGCGGATTTGGGTTATACCAGGGAGTACTTTCATGATACAAATTCCTGGGATGAGTCGCCACAATATGTGCATAGACTAGGAAGCTACGGTCTGAGAAATGAAGACAGACCATACCGTTTGGAGGATGTATTGGCCGCACACTGCAGACGGCGGGAGTTCAATGAATATTTCCTTAGGATAATGCACGAATGGAGCGACGCAGAAATATATGAGGAATGAATAATAAATTCATTCATCCTGGGGTATCCTAATCTTCTTGTTGGCCATACATTGCGTGCGTCTTGTATTTTTTTCAGCTTAGTTTGTCGTGAACATTAACAATGTTATTGGCTGCTTTTGGCTGATGTATGCGGCTTACCTATGTATTATACTTAGTTTTCTCGATTATGCTCACGTGAATTTATCATATAATAGCTTCTAGATTTGCTACTAGATTTGCTGCCATATTGGGCAAAAAACGATGGCCAAAAGGCATAAATAATTGAAGAAAGACAGAAATAGAAACTTCTCTAGATTTGATACTAATTTGGTGAAAAAGACAGAGAGAGAAAGAGGGGAAAAGGTGCTGTTAAAAATGCCAATTTGGGCCGAGAGAGACAAAACCCAGCTCTCACGTACAACCAAACACGGTCTCCTGCTGTCCCACACGGTCCCTTCCTAGCAACCCCACACGACGCGGCCCCACAGACGACGCGGCCCCACACGTCAGCACGGAACGTTCAAATAAACGGATTCCTTCCGTCCGAGCTCTTCTCGCGGGTTTCAGACAGAGGCTTGGGGAAAACTGAGGAAAAACTAAGGGGCTGGAGAAAACTGAGCACAACTAAGGACCCGAGGGCACGAAAATAGAAATCCCTTTATATTTAGTGGGCTGGACACCGGTTTGCTTGCTCTTTTTTGCAATATTAGGGACTAGCACATTATGCATGCTAGTCAAGGTGTGAAGCCGAATTAACATGAAAGAGACAATAAAGCATCCAACACTTACTCATGAGCTGAAACAGGAACATAAAACAGGTAATAGCTTTTGAAGGTTTTAAAGGTAGCACACAATCAATTTACTTTGGACTGGCGGTGAAATACCACATATAGGTACGTATGGTGGACACATTTGTCAAACTTTGGGTTTTTGGGAGTTGGATGCACGAGTAGAGCTCATACTCAGTACATGTGAAGGCTAGCAAGAGACTGGGAGCAACCAACTAAGAGAGAAGTAATGCCATAATCATGTATAGCGACAAAACATTATTAATAAAAGCATAAAATGATATTACAAGTCAAAAGCTAAATGATCATAGAGGCTTGAGGCGACTGGTTTGTAGTCATAACATGGTGTAAGCATGTGCCAAGTCAACCCAAATAAAGCATCAAAGGAGAATACCACAATATTCCGCTTTTGTATAATTAAAACATCACATGATTCTTCAATGGCACATTAAGCACTCTAAGCTACTTGAGACAAGTCATGCTAAAACAATAACTACTAAGCATATAACTAAAATAATATCTAACATGACATGTTAAAGTCTAAGCCACAGTCTAAACAAGCTTTCTTTTGCACCACTATAAGCATGAAATATTTTACCCTTCTCCAACACCAATCAACTTTTTTTTGAAAAAACTCTCATAATAATTTATCAATGAAGACCAGAGATCTAAAGAAAACTAACAAGCTCTGAACAAGAGATGCATGAAAAGCAGGAGCTAAATGTAGGGATTCGTAGCATAGAAAACAAAAAAATTCCTACCGCAAGAACGAATAACAAGCCAAGATCTAATCTACTAGATGGTAGCAACGAGGTGAAGATCATCATACCCTTGAAGATCGCTAAGAGTTAACGAGATTAGATCTTGTGGTTGATGTATTTGATCACTTGCCGCTTGCAAAAGTGCGTAGAAGATCTTGTCAGTGCCACAATCGGGCAGCACCTCCGTACTCGGTCACACGTTCGGTGTTGATGAAGACATCCTTCTCCCCGTTCCAGCGGGCAGCGGATGTAGTAGATCCTCCTCGGAATCCCGACAGTACGATGGTGTGATGGCAGTGGTGGTGGAGATCTCCGGCAGGGCTTCGCCTAAGCACCGCGGGAGTAACGGGAGGAGGGGGATTGGCTAGGGTTTGGGGAGAGGGGGAACTTGGGGCGCCGGCCTTGGGTGCCCTTGGGTGGTGCGACTCAAGTGGTGGCCGCCCCCCTCCCTCTCTCACTTATTATATAGGTGGAACCCCAAGGGTTAGCCCAAAGATTCGAATAAGAGTCCAACTCAAAACTTACCATATGGGTGAAACCTAGGGGAAGTGGGACTCCTCCCTTTCCTTCCCCTATGGCCGGCCATGGTGGTGGAGTCCACCATGGACTCCACCTTCCCCTTAGGTCAGCCGAGGGTTGGTGGAGTCCATCTGGGACTCCACCTTCCATGGTGATTTCTTCCGGAAGGTTCTAGAATATTATAGCGCCTTCCATAAATGCACCAGATCATTTTCAAACTTGGAAAGTGACTTCCTATATATGAATCTTATTCTCCGGACCATTCCGGAACTCCTCGTGATGTCCTGGATCCCATCCGAGACTCCGAGCAACATTCGAACTCCATTCCATATTCCAAATCTACTTAAAATGACATCAAACCTTAAGTGTGTCACCCTACGATTCGAGAACTATGCGGACATGATCGAGACTCCTCTCCGATCAATAACTAATAGCGGGACCTGGAGATCCATAATAGCTCCTACATATTCAACGATAACTTTGTGATCGAAAGAACCATTCACATAAAATAGCGATTCCCTTATTTGTCTCACGATATTTTACTTATCCGAAGTTTGATCGTCGGTATCTCCATACCTAGTTCAACCTTGTTACTGATAAGTAATATTTACTCGTACCGTGCTATCATATCCCTTGTGAACCAGTCACATGCTTGATAGCTAATCAAATATCATTCCACCGAGAGGGCCCAGAGTATATATATTCGTCATTAGGATGGACAAATCCCACTATTGATACAAGTGCATCAACCCTATACTTTCCGAACACTTAATGCCACCTTTATAACAACCCATTTACGCAGTAGTGTTTGGTGTCATCAAAGCATCCATCCGGTGTAGGTGATTAACAAGATCTCATGGTCGAAGGATTAAGTTACTATGCATATTATAGCTTGAAGCATAAAGAACTAAATGACTTGATCATATGCTACGCTTACTACGGGTGTATGTCCATCACATCATTCACCTAATGATATGACCTTGTTATTATTAACATCCAATGTTCATGATCATGAAATTATGATCATCTATTAATCAACAAGCTAGTTTAACAAGAGGCTTACTAGGGACTCTTTTATGTTTACATAACACACATGTATTAATGTTTCCGGTCAATACAATTAAAGCATGAGATGCAAACTATTATCATAAACACAAAGATATAATAATAACCACTTTATTATTGCCTCTTGGGCATATCTCCAAAAGTCTCCCACTTGCACTAGAGTCAATAATCTAGATTACATAGTAATGTACCTAACACCCATGGCGTTCTGGTGTAGGTCATGTTTCGCTCTAGGGAGAGCTTTAGTCAACGGATCTGCCACATTCAGATCAGTGTGTACTTTGCAAATCTTTAAGTCACCATCTTCGATGTACTCGCGAATAGAATGAAAACGTAGCTTTATATGCTTCAGCTTCTTGTGTGACCTTGGCTCCTGTGCATTGGCTATGGCACCCATGTTGTCACAATAGATGGTCATCGGGTCCAACGCACTAGGAACCACACCAAGCTCGGTAATGAAACACTTCATCCATATCGCCTCTGATGAAGCCTCCGAAGCAGCTATGTATTCTGATTGAGTTGAAGATTTCGCCACAACGCTTTGCTTAACACTCCTCCAGCTTACTGCTGCACCATTCAAAATAAATAAGTATCCGGATTGAGACTTAGAGTCATCCGGATCAGTGTTCCAACTAGCATCGGTGTAACTGGTTACAACAAGCTCTTGGTCACCTCCATAACAAAGAAACATATCCTTAGTTCCTTTCAAGTACTTCAGGATATTCTTGACTGCTGTCCAGTGTTCCATTCCTGGATCACTTTGATATCTGCTGGTCAAACTAACAGCATGTGCGATATCCGGTCTTGTACACAGCATGGCATACATGATAGAGCCTATGGCCCAGGCATAGGGGATTTTGTTCATCCTTTCTCTCTCTCTTCTGCCGTAGCTGGACTTTAAGTTTTACTCAAGGTCTTACCTGGTAACATGGGCAAGAACCCTTTCTTGCTTTCATCCATTCTAAACTTATTTAGAATCTTATCCAGGTATGTACTCTATGAAAGCCCTATTAGGCGTCTTGATCTATCTCTATAAATCTTGATGCCTAAAATGTATGCTGCTTCTCCAAGATCCTTCATTGAAAAACACTTGTTCAAATAACCTTTTACACTACTCAGAAGTTCTACATCGTTTCCAATCAATAATATGTCATATACATATAATATTATGAATGCTATAGAGCTCCCACTCACTTTCTTCTAAATACAAGCCTCTCCATGGGTCTGTATAAATCCAAAGTCTTTGATCACCTTATCAAAGCGTCGGTTCCAACTCTGGGATGCTTGCTTTAGTCCATAGATTGAACACTGAAGTTTGCATACCTTGTCAGCATTCTTATGATCGACAAAACCTTTGGGTTGTACCATATACAACTCTTCCTCAATGTCACCAATAAGGAACGCCGTTTTGACATCCATCTGCCAAATTTCATAATCATATTGCTAACAATATCCTCACAGACTTTAGCTTTGCTACAGGTGAGAAAGTCTCTTCGTAGTCAACTCCTTGAACTTATCGGAACCCTTTCGCGATAAGTCGAGCTTTATAGATAGTAATATTACCATCAGCATCTGTTTTTCTTTTGAAGACCCATTTATTCTCGACAGCCTTGCGGCTATCAGGTAAGTCTACCAAAGTCCATACTTGATTATCATACATGGATCCCATTTCGGATTTCATGGTCTCTTGCCATTTATTGGAATCTGGGCTCATCATTGCTTCCTCATACGTCGCAGGGTCTTCATCACTGTTGTCCACAATCATGACATTTAGACAAGGATCATACCAATCAAGAGTGGTGTGAACCCTAGTCGACCTGCGAGGTTAAGTAGTAACTTCGTTCGAAGTTTCATGATCATTATCATTAGCTTCCTCACTAATCGGTGTAGGCGGCACAAGAACATCTTCTGGTGTTGCGCTACTCTGATTTTCAAGAAAAGGTTCAGTAACCTTGTTGATTTCTACTTTTCTTCCAGTCACTTCTCTCGAGAGAAACTCCTTCTCAAGAAAGGATCCGTTCTTGGCAACAAAGATTTTACCTTCGGATTTGTGATAGAAAGTATACCCAATTGTTTCTTTAGGGTATCCTATGAAGACACATTTTTCCGCTTTGGGTTCTAGCTTGTCAGGTTGTAACTTTTTTACATAAGCTTCGCAGCCCCAAACTTTAAGGAACGGCAACTTAGGTTTTTTTTCCAAACCACAATTCATACGGTGTAGTTTCAACGGATTTAGATGGTGTCCTATTTAAAGTGAATGCAGTTGTCTCTAACGCATAACTCCAAAAAGATAATGCTAAATCTGTAAGAGACATCATAGATCGAACCATATCCAATAAAGTTCGATTATGACGTTCGGACACACCATTGCGCTGTGGTGTTCCCGGCGGTGTCAACTGTGAAAGTATTCCACATTTCTTTAAATGCATGCCAAACTCATAACTCAGATATTCACCTCCACGATCAGAACGTAGAAATTTAATCTTCTTGTTACGTTGATTTTCTACTTCACTTTGGAATTCCTTAAACTTTTCGAAAGTTTCGGATTTATGTTTCATCAAGTAGATATACCCATATCTACTCAAATCATCTGTGAAAGTAACATAACGATAACCACCGCGCGATGCTACACTCATTGGTCCATATACATCAGTATGTATGATTTCCAACAAGTCCGTAGCTCGCTCCATAATTCCAGAGAATGGAGTTTTAGTCATTTTTTTCATCAGACATGCTTCACATTTATCAAGTGATTCAAAATCAAGTGATTCAAGTAGTCCATCAGAATGGAGTTTCTTCATGCGTTTCACACTCCAATATGACCAAAACGATAGTGCCACATATATGTAGAATTATCATTTAATTTCTTTCGTTTAGCATCAATGTTATGTATATGTGTATCACTACTATCGAGATTTAACAGAAATAAACCATTCATCTCAGGTGCATGACCATAAAAGATTTTATTCATATAAATCGAACAACCATTATTCTCAGACTTGAATGAATAACCGCTTTGCAATAAACAAGATCCAGATATAATGTTCATGCTCAACGCAGGCACCAAATAACAATTATTTAGATTTAAAACTAATCCCGATGGTACATGTAGAGGGAGCGTGCCGACGGCGATCACATCGACCTTGGATCCATTACCAACGCGCATCGTCACCTCGTCCCTCGCTAGTCTTCGTTTATTCTGTAGCTCCTGTTTCGAGTTACAAATATGAGCAACCGAACCAGTATCAAATACCCAGGCATTACTACGATTACTAGTAAGATAGACATCAATAACATGTATATCAGATATACCTTTCTTTTTTATGTTGCCGCTCTTCAGATCTGCGAGGTACTTTGAGAAGTTCCGCTTCCAGTGTCCTTCTTGTTTGCAGTAATAGCACACAGTACCAGGTTTAGGGCCAGTCTTGGGTTTCTTAGGAGGCGCGTCAACTTTCTTGCCGCCCTTCTTGAATTTACCCTTTTCCTTAGAATTTCCCTGCTTCTTGAACTTAGTGGTCTTATTGACCATCAACACTTGGTGCTCTTTCTTTATCTCCACTTCAGCAGTTTTCAGCATTGAGAAGAGTTCAGGTAACGTCTTGTTCATGCACTGTACGTTGAGTTCATCACGAAGTTCTTGTAACTAGGTGGCAGTGATTGAAGAACACGATGAATCCCCAAAGCGTTAGGAATCATTATTCCCAAGTCTTGGAGTTTCTTCGCATGCCCAGACATCTTGAGCACGTGCTCACTAATGGAGTTGCCTTCTTCCATCTTACAGTTAAAGAACTTTTCAGAAGCATCATAGCTTTCCACGGCCGCATGAGTTTCAAATATCATTTTGAGCTCACTGATTATATCATGAGGGTCGTGGTTCTCAAAGTGTTTCTGAAGTTCCGACTCTAGACCATAGAGGATGGCACACTGAACTGTGGAGTATTGTGTCTTCCGAGTGAGGTAAACAGCTTTAGCCTCATCGGTAGCTGTTTCTGCAGGTGGGTCACCCAGCGGTGCTTCGAGCACATAGATCAGTTGTCCAGCTGTGAGGACAATCCTCAAGTTACGGAACCAATCCGCAAAGTTGCTTTCATTGTTTTTCAGCTTTTCTTTCTCTAGGAACGAATTAAAATTGATGGTAGGGTCGCCATAATCTACAACATATTTGCAAAAGTTTAGACTAAGTTTATGACAAATTGAGTTTACTATTAGTTTAAAATTAACTAAGTGAACTCCCACTCAAAACAATATCCCTCAAATTGTCTTAGTGATTACATAAACCAAATCAACTACACCAAGTCCGATCATCACGTGACATGATGTAGTTTCAATGGCGAACATCAACATGTTCATCATAACATCTATATGATTCATGCTTAACCTTTCGGTCTTCCGTGTTCCGATGCCATGTCTGTAGATGCTAAGCTCGTCAAGTCAAACCCTAGTTTCCGCATGTGCAAAACTGGCTTGCACCCGTTGTATGCACACGTTGAGTTTATCACACCCGATCATCACGAGATGCTTCAAACCAACGAGTCTTAGCAATGGTGCTAACTAAGGATGAACACTTCATTATCTTGATTTTTAGTGAGAGGGATCATCTTATAATGCTACCGTCGTGATCTAAGCAATAGAAGATGCATAAAAGGATTAACATCACATGCAATTCATATGTGATATGATATGGCCCTTTAGTCTTTGCGCCTTTGATCTTCATCTCCAAAGCACGGACATGATCTCCATCATCAATGGGCATGATCTCCATCATCGTCGGCGTAGCGTCAAGGTCAATGGCGCCGTCTTCATGGTTGTTCTCTCATGTATCAACTATTACAACTACTTTGAAATAATACCTCAACATGAAATATAAAGACAACCATAAGGCTCTTGCTGGTTGCCACAATACAGTAATGATCATCTCATACATATTCATCATCACGTCATGGCCATATCACATCACCAAACCCTGCAAAAACAAGTTAGACGCCTCTAATTTGGTTTGCATATTTTGCGTTGTTTAGGGTTTTCGAGTAAGATCCAATCTACCTACGAACATGAACCACAACGCTGATACTAGTGTTGTCAATTGAAATAGTAGATTGAATCTTAACTATGGTGAGAGAGACAGACACCTGCAAAGCCACTTATGCAATACAAGTTGCATGTCGAGCGTGGAGCAAGTCTCATGAACGCGGTCATGTAAAGTTAGCCCGTGCCGCTTCATCACACCATACCGCAAGATGCAAAGTACACATAACAAAAGACAACAAAAGCATCAACACCCACAAAACCATTGTGTTCTACTCGTGCAACCAATCTATGCATAGACATGGATCTGATACCACTGTAGGGATTCGTAGCATAGAAAATAAAAAAATTCATGTCGCAAGAACGAATAACAAGCCAAGATCTAATCTAGTAGATGGTAGCAACAAGGTGAAGATCATCATACCCTTGAAGATCGCTAAGCGTTAACGAGATTAGATCTCGTGGTTGATGTAGTCGATCACTTGCCGCTTGCAAAAGCGTGTAGAAGATCTTGACGGTGCCACAGTTAGGCAGCACCTCCGTACTCGGTCACACGTTCGGTGTTGATGACGACATCCTTCTCCCCGTTCCAGCGGGCAGCAGATGTAGTAGATCCTACTCGGAATCCCGACAGCACAACGGCGTGATGGCGGTGGTGGTGGAGATCTCCGGCAGGGCTTCGCCTAAGCACCGCGGGAGTAACGGGAGGATGGGGGTGGCTAGGGTTTGGGGAGAGGGGGCACTTGGGGTGCCGGCCTTGGGTGCCCTTGGGTGGTGCGGCTCAAGTGGTGGCCAGCCCCCTCCCTCTCTCCCTCATTATATAGGTGGAACCCCAAGGGTTAGCCCAAAGATTCGAATAAGAGTCCAACTCAAAACTTACCATATGGGTGAAACCTAGGGGAAGTGGTACTCCTCCCTTTCCTTCCCCTATGGCCGGCCATGGTGGTGGAGTCCACCATGGACTCCACCTTCCCCTTAGGTCGGCCGGCTAGGGTTGGTGGAGTCCATCCGGGACTCCACCTTCCATGGTGATTTCTTCCGGAAGGTTCTAGAATATTCTAGCGCCTTCCATAAATGCACCGGATCATTTTCAAACTTGGAAAGTGACTTCCTATATATGAATCTTATTCTCCGGACCATTCCGGAACTCCTCGTGATGTCCTGGATCCCATCCGAGACTCCGAACAACATTCGAACTCCATTCCATATTCCAAATATACTTAAAACGACATCAAATCTTAAGTGTGTCACCCTACGGTTCGAGAACTATGCGGACATGATCGAGACTCCTCTCCGATCAATAACTAATAGAGGGACCTGGAGATCCATAATAGCTCCCACATATTCATCGATGACTTTGTGATCGAAAAAACCATTCACATAAAATAACAATTCCCTTTGTATCGCGATATTTTACTTATCCGAAGTTTGATCGTCGGTATCTCCATACCTAGTTCAACCTCGTTACTGATAAGTACTCTTTACTCGTACCATGATATGATATCCCTTGTGAACCAGTCACATGCTTGCAAGATAATCAGATGTCATTCCACCGAGAGGGCCCAAAGTATATCTATCCGTCATTAGGATGGACAAATCCCACTATTGATACAAGTGCCTCAACCCTATACTTTCCGAACACTTAATGCCACCTTTATAACAACCCATTTACGCAGTAGTGTTTGGTGTCATCAAAGCATCCATCCGGTGTAGGTGATTAACAAGATCTCATGGTCGAAGGATTAAGTTACTATGCATATTATAGCTTGAAGCATAAAGAACTAAATGACTTGATCATATGCTACGCTTACTACGGGTGTATGTCCATCACATCATTCACCTAATGATATGACCTTGTTATTAATAACATCCAATGTTCATGATCATGAAACTATGATCATCTATTAATCAACAAGCTAGTTTAACAAGAGGCTTACTAGGGACTCTTTTATGTTTACATAACACACATATATTAATGTTTCCGGTCAATCAATTATAGCATGAGATGCAAACTATTATCATAAACACAAAGATATACTACTAACCACTTTATTGTTGCCTCTTGGGCATATCTCTAACACTAAAAGCATTGCAGTAGCTAGACAATAATACTTAACAAATATAAGTGAAGAATACGAGTACTCACATGAAAAAGTAGAGCGTGTCTTTCTCCCACAAAAGAATGCTAGGATCCAACCAAGTTGATTACAACAAACAAAACAAAAATAAATACGCTCCAAGAACAACACATAGTATATGAGGCAATAAAAATATAGTGCCTTGAAAGATGACCTGATATTTTTGTTGATGAAGAAGGGAATGCCTTGGGCATCCCCAAGCTTTGACGCTTGTACCTCTTGTATATTTCTTGGGGTCACATGGACATAACCAAGCTTGAGATTTTGTTCGTCCTTCATCTCATCACATCATCTTCTCTCCCTACACTGAAAACTTCCTTCACACAAAACTTCACACAATTTTCATTAGCAACATTAGTGCAATCAAAATAAAAAATTCATTTTGGTTCACTTCTAACATAAGTCAAACATCAATTAAAATATTAGCTACGGTAGTAACTTCTTTTAAAAGCTCTATCTCTCAAAAGAACTCAAAAATAAAAAGATTAAGAGGCAAATGCAAATAGTGGCAGAAATTTGTCAAAACCGAACAACAGGTACAGATTGATTTTAAAAAAATCCTTTGTTGCTCAAATTGAAAAGTGCAAAACTAATGAAAGTTAGATAATAACCCGGGGAAAGTGCTCCAAAAATTTCAGATCAATCCGAATTTCTGGCTGAGAATAATAACTTTTTTTTGTGGTAGCACAGAATCTATTTCGGGACAGCAACTTTCCCAAATCTTACCTTCTTCCTATTAGAGGCTGTCCTTGGCACAAATAGGGGTGGAATCGAGCTGAGTCGGCTCGTGGCTCGGCTCGACCAGGCTCGTGAAAATTTGAGCCAAGCCAGGCTCGGCTTGTCAGTAAAATTTACCTGAAAGTTGGGCTCGAGGCTCGGTTCGATAGGCTCATGGCTCGGCTCGCGAGCCGGCCAGTACACCCAGCGTCCCAGCCCATCTAGGCTTCGTTCGGTTATTCCCCACCCGGGAGGGATGGACCGGGTTTCGGGAGGTAAACCACGATCGGGGACTAATCCCAGCCCACCAGACTTTTCGCGTTCGATTAAACCCAGCGGGGCTGAAACCACGACCCAAACCCTGTCAACCCCAGCCATTTGACAATTAGGTTCGTGAGTGTGAAATCGCGGCGCAAGTAGCTGCACTAATGCTCACTTATTGTTTATCATCGCCATGACTTTTGAAGTTGTGATAGATGCTATTATTAGCGGTATTATTCGTACTTTGTGAAACTTGTTAGACAATGTTATGAATGTATTCACACTCAATTATTATTTATAATTGTGAAATGTTACTTTTTTAGCAAAGGTAATGGCGATTTTTTATTACATCGAGCCTTCGAGCCGGCTTGCAAGCTTCATCGAGCGGGCTTGTCGAGCCTCGAGCCTTGATCGGAAGATTTAGGCTTGGCTTGTCCGACCTTCGAGCCGAGTCGAGCTCGAGCCGAGCCTTGAGCTTTGTGTCCACCCCTAGGCACAAAAACGAAATAAGAAGGATAAGGAAAGGTTATTACAGAGGTAACAACTTCTAAGACTCAACAAAAGAAAGATTACAGAAATAGAATATGGGTTATCTCCCAAGAGTGCTTTTCTTTAACGCCTTTCAACTAGGCACAGTAGTCTGAGAAGATGCTCACATAATAAATATGAATTGAAGTAAAAAAGAGCATCAAGAAGCAAATTTTTTATAAGTCTACCCCCTTCCTATGAAAAATAATGTTGTAAAGAAACAAGTCATGGAAGCACAAAGCGACAAGCATAGGAAAGCAAAACAAATGCAACTTCAAAATTTTCAACATAAAGAGGTGAAACTTAATATTGTTGAGATACATAAAACCATGTATACCTCTCTCATAATAACTTTTAGTAGCATCATGAATAAAATTAACAATATAACTATCACAAAAAACATTCTTATCATGAGCCACATGCATAAAATAATTATTACCCCTCCACATAAGCATAGTCATTCTTATTAATTGTAGTGGGAGCAAATTCAACAAAATAGCTATCATTATTATTCTCATCACCATAATCATCCAATATAGGAGGCATATGGTAATAATAATTAATTTTTATCCTCAATAGTAGGTGGACTAAAAATATCATATTCATCATTGTAACCATCATATATTGGAGGTAATGTATTATCATAACAAATTTTCTCCTCTAAAGCCGGGGAACTAAAAAGATCATTTTCATAAAAACTAGATTTCCCAAGCTTAGACTTTTCTATAGCATTAACAATAATGGTGTTCAAAGAATTCATACTAATAACATTGCCATTAGCATGCAAATAAAGTTCCATAGGTTTTTAAATTTTCTTTTCAAACACCTGAATAGATCGTAGTGAACAAGAGGGGGGGTGAATGGTCGCTATACAATTTTTATGTCCTTTCAGTTTTAATGCGATGCGGAAGTAAAGGTGGTAACTTTGGTGATAGGTGTGTTCCTAGTATGATCCTAGGCTAGTGAAATAAGCAAAGGAACCGAACAAGATAGTAAAGAGAGGGAGCGAAACAGCCGGGGACGCGGAGACGAGGCGAGGTTTGTTTCCCGCAGTTCCTCCCACAAAAGGGAGTACGTCTGCATTGAGGAGGTGCTAAACACGAAGGATAGGCGGCCACACATGCCTCACCTTGTTCCTCGAGAAAGCACCACGAAGGAGCTTCCCCTTCTCCACTAAGTAGTCGGTCGAGGCGGCGGTTCCTTCACAAGGTTGGGGTGAGCTCCACAAACACCGGAGGCTCCAAACACCCTATGGGGCTAGCACAACTCCAAGCTAGCCTCCATAGGAGCACTTCCTCCAAGATCCCACCATAGGAACCCTAACTCCAAGATCCACTAAGGACTAGATGATATTGGTGAAATCTCTCTTGGTAGAACTATAGATCGGGGCCTCCTCCACCACTCCTCAAAGTTTGAACAAGATTGATTGGGTAGGTGGGGAGATCCTCAAGGTTTGAGCTCAGCAACAATGGAGGAGATAGAGAGCAGAGATAAAATCGAGCTGGAGAAGAAGGGGCCCTTTATAGGCTCCCCCAATTCCAACCGTTATGTGCAGATCCCGCACGACCGGTACTAACACTTGGGCAAGCGGTAGTAGCGCTCTGGATTCGAATTCCGCCCAGAGATCTGCCACGTGGGCTCGAAGCGGTACTACCGCTGCCGGTACCGCTGAGGTACCGACATGGCCTCTGCGAGCCCCGGACTCCACCCGGTACCATGGCGGTACCAGGGCGGAAGTTCCGTAACTCATAGTTACGGTACCAAAGCGGTACCATGACGGAACTACCGCTTGGGAGCGGTACTTCCACTCGAGGTACCGTACTATGTACTGTGGGCGTATCGGCGTGTAATCCCAGAGCGGTATCACAGACTGGTACCAATAGGGTAGCGGTACTACCGCTCTTGGTACTGGTAGTACCGGTCAGGAAGATTCTGCTTTTCCTCTTTCCCTCGCCAGCCACGTCACCTCACGACACACACACACACAAAACCAGAAAACCTATAAGCTACGCTTGAGTCTTCCGATCATGATGCGTTCAGCAAGGGCACCGTGCACCTGCAAATCTATCAAAGACAATCTATGCACACGGTTAAATTCATTCAAGTGTTGTTATCAAACACACAAAACATGAGGTATAGATCTTGCTCTTTCATTCTCCCCCTTTTTGGTGTTTGATGATAACACAAGAATTTGCAACATAGCATAAGATATTATGGTAAGGTTCTAGATTTGCAAAAACTAGATGGAGCTCCCCCTAGACGTGTGCATAGCAAGAATATGCATTTGAATACAAATACACACATCCTAGAGATATAACTCCCCCTAGATTCTACAAACCAAGAACATATGCAACAAGGATATTTGACATGTCTATATAGCATATGCACACTATGGAGGCAACATATGTCAATACAAGGAGTTTTGGGTGAATGTGTCATACCTTTGCCTTGAGAAAACCCAAAATTCCAATAATAATGCATCCATGGAAATGGTGTAGCCACAATAGATGAATACCGAAAACCAACATAGGCTACCACAAATAGGTCTTATTACAAACCGGGAGATCCACGAATAGAGTAGCGTAGCAAGCATGCGAATAAAGTTTCTCAAATAACTAGGGATAAAAAGCGATGCCAAGGCTGAAAAGACCAAAATGAAGCACCAAGCCCTTGGCATCACCATGAAAATACATGTCCTAATAGAGCAACTTCTCCCCCTTTGGCATCGGAACACCAAAAAGGGAGAGGAAGCATGCTAGCGCCCCAAGGAGATCACTCGTCATCCTCGTCCTCGTCTTCCTCCTCCTCGTCTTCCTCGTCTTCATCATCACCATACATGTGTTCATCCTCCTCCTCCTCATATTTGTCTTCGTCTTCAGCTTGGCCCTTGCCATGAGGTGGTGGAGAGGGGCGCACGATGCGCTCGGGGATGGAGTCCTCGGAGCTTGACCATGTGTGCTTGGACTTCCACTCTCCAGGAGGGGTGATGTTATTCTTGGAGCCATCGGGGATGGGGAGACCCATGTGAACCATCATCGCCTTTTGGTGTTGACGGATCTTCTTGTTGTCGACGTGGGCCTTGTACATCTTGTCTTGGAGGTCCTCCTTGAAGCAAAAGGACTTCTTGAGGCGAGCGGTGAGCTTGGCGAAGAGAACTTTGGTCTTGACGGAGTTGGGCACAAAGTCGGAATCGTCACTATTTGCCTCCTCCTCCTCCTTGTCATTGGGAGCATTCTTGCCATACCTTGGTAGAGAATGATTCTTGATGGCAGGGCTGCGCTCTTTGTGGATAGTGATTGGTGAGCATTGTTCATGGAGGCCTTGATGACCCACAAGTATAGGGGGTGTATCGCAGTATCTTCGATAAGTAAGAATGTCGATCCCAACGAGGAGCAGAAGGTGTTGACAAGCAGTTTCGATGAAGGATTCACTGTAAATGCTCACAGACAAGTATTCGGGGGTTTTGATGTAACGGATGAATAAAGTACGAGTAAATAAAGTGCGAGAGTAATAATTGCAGCGAGTGGCCCAATCCTTTTTAGCACAAAGGACAAGCCGGTTTGTTTACTTATAATGACCAAACGTTCTCGAGGACACACGGGATTTTAGTCTAGTGCTTTCGCTACATACGGCTAATTAATCTTCATTGTTTTGATAAGTGTTGTGTGGGTGAACCTATGCTAATGTACCGCCCTTCCTAGGACTAATACATACTTGTGATTATACCCCTTGCAAGCATCCGCAACTACAAGAAAGTAATTAAGATAAATCTAACCACAGCCTTAAACTTTGAGATCCTGCTATCCCTCCTGCATCGATATACCAACGGGGGCTCGGGTTTCGTCACTCCGGCAACCCCGCAATTGGCAAACGAGTACAAGATGCATTCCCCTAGGCCCATAAAGGTGAAGTGTCGTGTAGTCGACGTTCACACGACACCACTAGAAGAATAACACCACAACTTAAATATCATAACATTGAATATTACTCAACCATACTTCACTACTAGCATTTAGACTTCACCCATGTCCTCAAGAACTAAACGAACTACTCACGAGACATCATATGGAACATGATCAGAGGTGATATGATAATGAATAACAATCTGAACATAAACCTTGGTTCAACGGTTTCACTCAATAGCATCAATAACAAGTAGAAATCAACACCGGGAGAGTTTCCCCTATCAAACAATCAAGATCAAACCCAAATTGCTACAACGGTGACGAGGTGCAGCGGTGGAGACGGCGGTGATGATGATGAAGATGATGGTGATGGTGATGGAGATGATGTCCAACTCGATGACGGTGACGATGGCGTCGATTTCCCCCTCCGGGAGGGAATTTCCCCGGCGGATTCCCGCCCGCCGGAGAGCTCTTTTCTCTCGGTGTTCTCCGCCCCGCGAGGCGGGGCCGTGGCTTTTCGCGATGTACCCCTCTCGGCTTAGGTTTTCGGGACGAAGGCATACGCGAAGAAAGGAGGCGAGAGGGGCTGTGGGCCCCCCTCCTCACGGGCGGCGCGGCCGGGCCTTGGGCCGCGCCGGCGATACGTCTCCGACGTATCGATAATTTCTTATGTTCCATGCCACATTATTGATGATATCTACATGTTTTATGCACACTTTATGTCATATTCGTGCATTTTCCGGAACTAACCTATTAACAAGATGCCGAAGAGCCGATTGCTGTTTTCTGCTGTTTTTGGTTTCAGAAATCCTAGTAACGAAATATTCTCGGAGTTGGACGAAATCAACGCCCAGGGTCCTATTTTTCCACGAAGCTTCCGGAAGACCGAAGAGGAGTCGAAGTGGGGCCACGAGGCGCCGTCACCATAGGGCGGCGCGGCCCAGGCCCTGGCCGCGCCGACCTATGGTGTGGGGCCCTCGTGTGGCCCCCCACGTTGCCCTTCCGCCTACTTAAAGCCTCCATCGCGAAAACCCCAGTACGAAGAACCACGATACGGAAAACCTTCCAGAGACGCCGCCGCCGCCAATCCCATCTCGGGGGATTCTGGAGATCTCCTCCGGCACCCTGCCGGAGAGAGGATTCATCTCCCGGAGGACTCTTCACCGCCATGGTCGCCTCCGGAGTGATGAGTGAGTAGTTCACCCCTGTACTATGGGTCCATAGCGATAGCTAGATGGTTGTCTTCTCCTCATTGTGCTTCATTGTTGGATCTTGTGAGCTGCCTAACATGATCAAGATCATCTATCCGTAATGCTATATGTTGTGTTTGTCGGGATCCGATGGATAGAGAATACCATGTTATGTTAATTATCAAGTTATTACCTATGTGTTGTTTATGATCTTGCATGCTCTCCGTTATTAGTAGAGGCTCGGCCAAGTTGATGCTAGTAACTCCAAGAGGGAGTATTTATGCTCGATAGTGGGTTCATGCCTCCATTGATACCGGGACGGTGACGGAAAGTTCTAAGGTTGTGTTGTGCTCGTTGCCACTAGGGATAAAACATTGATGCTATGTCCGAGGATGTAGTTATTGATTACATTACGCGCAATACTTAATGCAATTGTCTGTTGTTAGCAACTTAATACTGGAGGGGGTTCGGATGATAACCTGAAGGTGGACTTTTTAGGCATAGATGCAGTTGGATGGCGGTCTATGTACTTTGTCGTAATGCCCAATTAAATCTCACTCTACTTATCATGATATGTATGTGCATTGTTATGCCCTCTCTATTTGTCAATTGCCCGACTGTAATTTGTTCACCCAACATGCTTTTATCTTATGGGAGAGACACCTCTAGTGAACTGTGGACCCCGGTCCATTCTTTTATACTGAAATACAAATCTGCCGCAATACTTATTTTTACTTGTTTTCTTGCAAACAATCATCTTCCACACAATACGGTTAATCCTTTGTTACGGCAAGCCGGTGAGATTGACAACCTCACTCTGTTTCGTTGGGGAAAAGTACTTTGGTTGTGTTGTGCAGGTTCCACGTTGGCGCCGGAATCCCCGGTGTTGCGCCGCACTACATCCCGCCGCCATCAACCTTCAACGTGCTTCTTGGCTCCTCCTGGTTCGATAAACCTTGGTTTCTTTCACGAGGGAAAACTTGCTCGCTGTGCGCATCATACCTTCCTCTTGGGGTTCCCAACGAACGTGTGAGTTACACGCCATCAAGCTCTTTTTCAGGCGCCGTTGCCGGGGAGATCAAGACACGCTGCAAGGGGAGTCTCCACTTCCCAATCTCTTTACTTTGTTTTTGTCTTGCTTTATTTTATTTACTACTTTGTTTGCTGCATTATATCAAAACACAAAAAAATTAGTTGCTAGCTCTACTTTATTTACTGTCTTGTTTACTATATCAAAAACACAAAAAAATTAGTTACTTGCATTTACTTTATCTAGTTTGTTTTATTTACTACTGCTAAAATGAGTAATCCTGAAGTTGAAGTTCGTTCATTTAAGCAACAAGGGGGAGAATGTTTAAAAGATGCTTGGTATAGAATTAGTGATGCCCATAATAGGTGCACTAAGAAACACTCCACCACTATCCTACTCAGGAATTTTTACGTTGGTATCTCTAGCTGGAATAGATATGTTCTTGATTGTCTCGCGGGAGGTAATTTCCTAGGCGCTCCCGCTTTAGAAGATAGTTGCATTATTGAGAGTTTATTTGGAACACCACCTGTTAATGAAACTAAAATTGAAACCTCCCTTGAGGATGTTATGAAAAAATTGGAAACCATAGAGAAAAATTTTCCGAGTGTTGAAACTAAGTTGGAGATGTTACTTGATAAAACTGATGAACTTGATAAATCCTTAGGAGGAATTGATGAAAGAATTAGTGTCCTAGGAACTTGTGTTGACCATGATAATCAAATTAATAGGATTGGCGAACTTGAAAAAGCTATGGGAACCTTGGGTTCAACCTTTTCATCTTTACAGTTTAGAGAGAAAGCTTATGTGGGAAAAGAGCAAAAGTTTATGTATGTCTCTAAAGTGCCTAAACCAAAGAAATATTATTATAGGCCTAAGATTGACAAAGCCCTTAGTACCACTACAGACGGGGGAGCTTATGATATCAATGCTTCATCTCTCGATAACACTTGAGTTACACTTTCGCGCCTAGCCGAAAGGCGTTAAAGAAAGCGCTTATGGGAGACAACCCATGTTTTTACTACAGTATTTTTGTTTTATATTTGAGTCTTGGAAGTTGTTTACTACTGTAGCAACCTCTCCTTATCTTAGTTTTGTGTTTTGTTGTGCCAAGTAAAGTCTTTGATAGTAAAGTGAATACAAGATTTGGATTACTGCGCAGAAACAGAATTCTTTGCTGTCACGAATCTGGCTCTAATTCTCTGTAGGTAACTCAGAAAATTAAGCCAATTTACGTGAGTGATCCTCAGATATTTACGCAACTTTCATTCAATTTGGGGATTTTCATTTGAGCAAGTCTGGTGCCCTAATAAAATCCATCTTTACGGACTGTTCAGTTTTGACAGATTCTGCCTTTTATTTCGCATTGCCTCTTTTGCTATGTTGGATGAATTTCTTTGATCCATTAATGTCCAAGTAGCTTTATGCAATGTCCAGAAGTGTTAAGAATGATTGTGTCACCTCTGAACATGTTAATTTTTATTGTGCACTAACCCTCTAATGAGTTGTTTCGAGTTTGGTGTGGAGGAAGTTTTCAAGGATCAAGAGAGGAGGATGATACAATATGATCAAGGAGAGTGAAAGTTCTAAGCTTGGGGATGCCCCGGTGGTTCACCCCTGCATAATCTAAGAAGACTCAAGCGTCTAAGCTTGGGGATGCCCAAGGCATCCCCTTCTTCATCGACAACATTATCAGGTTCCTCCCCTGAAACTATATTTTTATTCCGTCATCTTATGCACTTTGCTTGGAGCGTCGGTTTGTTTTTGTTTTTGTTTTGTTTGAATAAAATGGATCCTAGCATTCACTTTGTGGGAGAGAGACACACTCCGCTGTAGCATATGGACAAGTATGTCCTTAGGCTCTACTCATAGTATTCATGGCGAAGTTTCTTCTTCGTTTAATTGTTATATGGTTGGAATTGGAAAATGCTACATGTAGTAACTCTAAAATGTCTTGGATAATTTGATACTTGGCAATTGTTGTGCTCATGTTTAAGCTCTTGCATCATATACTTTGCACCCATTAATGAAGAAACACCTAGAACTTGCTAAATTTGGTTTGCATATTTGGTCTCTCTAGAGTCTAGATAATATCTAGTATTGAGTTTTGAACAACAAGGAAGACGGTGTAGAGTCTTATAATGTTTACAATAGGTCTTTTATGTGAGTTTTGCTGCACCGTTCATCCTTGTGTTTGTTTCAAATAACCTTGCTAGCCTAAACCTTGTATCGAGAGGGAATACTTCTCATGCATCCAAAATACTTGAGCCAACCACTATGCCATTTGTGTCCACCATACCTACCTACTACATGGTATTTATCCGCCATTCCAAAGTAAATTGCTTGAGTGCTACCTTTAAAATTCCATCATTCACCTTTACAATATATAGCTCATGGGACAAATAGCTTTAAAAACTATTGTGGTATTGAATATGTACTTATGCACTTTATCTCTTATTAAGTTGCTTGTTGTGCGATAACCATGCTTCTGGGGACGCCATCAACTATTCTTTGTTGAATATCATGTGAGTAGCTATGCATGTCCGTCTTGTCTGAAGTAAGAGAGATCTACCACCTTTATGGTTGGAGCATGCATATTGTTAGAGAAGAACATTGGGCCGCTAACTAAAGCCATGATTCATGGTGGAAGTTTCGATTTTGGACATATATCCTCAATCTCATATGAGAATAATAATTGTTGCCACATGCTTATGCATTAAAGAGGAGTCCATTATCTGTTGTCCATGTTGTCCCGGTATGGATGTCTAAGTTGAGAATAATCAAAAGCGAGAAATCCAAAATGCGAGCTTTCTCCTTAGACCTTTGTACGAGGCGGCATGGAGGTACCCCATTGTGACACTTGGTTAAAACATGTGTATTGCAATGATCCGGTAGTCCAAGCTAATTAGGACAAGGTGCGGGCACTATTAGTATACTATGCATGAAACTTGCAACTTGTAAGATATAATTTTCATAACTCATATGCTTTATTACTACCGTTGACAAAATTGTTTCATGTTTTCAAAATAAAAGCTCTAGCACAAATATAGCAATCGATGCTTTCCTCTTTGAAGGACCATTCTTTTTACCTTTATGTTGAGTCAGTTCACCTATCTCTCTCCATCTCAAGAAGCAAACACTTGTGTGAACTGTGCATTGATTCCTACATACTTGCATATTGCACTTGTTATATTACTCTATGTTGACAATTATCCATGAGATATACATGTTACAAGTTGAAAGCAACCGCTGAAACTTAATCTTCCTTTGTGTTGCTTCAATACCTTTACTTTGATTTATTGCTTTATGAGTTAACTCTTATGCAAGACTTATTGATGCTTGTCTTGAAGTACTATTCATGAAAAGTCTTTGCTTTATGATTCACTTGTTTACTCATGTCATTACCATTGTTTTGATCGCTGCATTCATTACATATGTTTACAAATAGTACTATCAAGGTTATGATGGCATGTCACTTCAGAAATTATCTTTGTTATCGTTTTACCTGCTCGGGACGAGCGAAACTAAGCTTGGGGATGCTGATACGTCTCCGACGTATCGATAATTTCTTATGTTCCATGCCACATTATTGATGATATCTACATGTTTTATGCACACTTTATGTCATATTCGTGCATTTTACGGAACTAACCTATTAACAAGATGCCGAAGAGCCGATTCTGTTTTCTGCTGTTTTTGGTTTCAGAAATCCTAGTAACGAAATATTCTCGGAATTGGACGAAATCAACGCCCAGGGTCCTATTTTGCCACGAAGCTTCCGGAAGACCGAAGAGGAGTCGAAGTGGGGCCACGAGGCGCCGCCACCATAGGGCGGCGCGGCCCGGGCCCTGGCCGTGCCGACCTATGGTGTGGGGCCCTCGTGTGGCCCCCCACGTTGCCCTCCCGCCTACTTAAAGCCTCCGTCGCGAAAACCCCAGTACGAAGAACCACGATACGGAAAATCTTCCAGAGACGCCGCCGCCGCCAATCCCATCTCGGGGGATTCCGGAGATCTCCTCCGGCACCCTGCCGGAGAGGGGATTCATCTCCCGGAGGACTCTTCACCGCCATGGTCGCCTCCGGAGTGATGAGTGAGTAGTTCACCCCCGGACTATGGGTTCATAGCAGTAGCTAGATGGTTGTCTTCTCCTCATTGTGCTTCATTGTTGGATCTTGTGAGCTGCCTAACATGATCAAGATCATCTATCCGTAATGCTATATGTTGTGTTTGTCGGGATCCGATGGATAGAGAATACCATGTTATGTTAATTATCAAGTTATTACCTATGTGTTGTTTATGATCTTGCATGCTCTCCGTTATTAGTAGAGGCTGCGGCCAAGTTGATGCTAGTAACTCCAAGAGGGAGTATTTATGCTCGATAGTGGGTTCATGCCTCCATTGATACCTGGGATAGTGACAGAAAGTTCTAAGGTTGTGTTGTGCTGTTGCCACTAGGGATAAAACATTGATGCTATGTCCGAGGATGTAGTTATTGATTACATTACGCGCAATACTTAATGCAATTGTCTGTTGTTAGCAACTTAATACTGGAGGGGGTTCGGATGATAACCTGGAAGGTGGACTTTTTAGGCATAGATGCAGTTGGATGGCGGTCTATGTACTTTGTCGTAATGCCCAATTAAATCTCACTTGTACTTATCATGACATGTATGTGCATTGTTATGCCCTCTCTATTTGTCAATTGCCCGATCGTAATTTGTTCACCCAACATGCTTTTATCTTATGGGAGAGACACCTCTAGTGAACTGTGGACCCCGGTCCATTCTTTTATACTTGAAATACAAATCTGCTTGAAAAACTTGTTTTTCTTGTTTTCCTGCAAACAATCATCTTCCACACAATACGGTTAATCCTTTGTTACAGCAAGCCGGTGAGATTGACAACCTCACTGTTTCGTTGGGGCAAAGTACTTTGGTTGTGTTGTGCAGGTTCCACGTTGGCGCGGAATCCCTGGTGTTGCGCCGCACTACATCCCGCCGCCATCAACCTTCAACGTGCTTCTTGGCTCCTCCTGGTTCGATAAACCTTGGTTTCTTTCTGAGGGAAAACTTGCTGCTGTGCGCATCATACCTTCCTCTTGGGGTTCCCAACGAACGTGTGAGTTACACGCCATCACCGGCCTATGGGGTGGGCCCACCTCGGGTCCCCTCTTCTCCCCCTTCTGGCTCCCTTCGTCATCTGGAAAAATAGGATTTTTCATATAATTTCCGTCAACTGTTGATCTTCCGAAATATTGCATTCTCACGGTGCTTTTTCCAGCGAGAATCCCGGCTCCGGTGCGCGATCCCCAAATAATCATGAAACATGCAAAATAGATGAAATAACATAAGTATCATCTCCAAATATGAAATATATCAATGAATAACAGCAAATTATGATACAAAATAGTGATGCAAATTGGACGTATCAACTCCCCCCAAGCTTAGACTTCGCTTGTCCCCAAGCGAAACTGAACTCAGTAAACAGGACCACATGTTTATGGAATGAAGAGTCGATAAATAAAATACGGACAAGAAGCATCATATTCATCCACACAAGACATTCTAGTAAACAACTTCCTCATATAATTCAACTTGAAACAAGTATAAGGTAATCACAAATAAAGGTGCATAAGAAATCATAGTTGGTGATGGCAAACTTCGTTCTTGGTCAGAGAACAGTTAACAGATTATACTTATCTATTGAGCAGCGCTCTTATGTTAAAGCTTATGGTAAACTTGCATACTCAATCATAATGATCATTGATAACTTGCAAAGCTATATTCATTCAGATAAAACTTGTACTAAACAAGGAAGAGTAAAGACATGATGATGCAAATCACAATATAATGGTTTGATCACAACAACTCAAATGCTTGCTTGAGATGGATGGAAATAGGTTTACTGACTCAACATAAAGTAAAAGACAGGCCCTTCGCAGAGGGAAGCAGGGATTAAATCATGTGCTAGAGCTTTTTCAGTTTTGAAATCATATAAAGAGAATAAAAGTAAAGTTTTGAGAGGTGTTTGTTGTTGTCAACGACTGGTAGCGGGTACTCTAACCCCCTTGCCAAACGGACCTCCAAAGAGCGGCTCCCATGAAGGACGTCATCTCTACCGAGCAAGGTAGATCATCCCTCTTCTCTTTTGTTTACACATGTACTTTAGTTTATTTAAGGATGACACTCCCCCAACCTTTGCTTACACAAGCCATGGCTAACCGAATCCTCGGGTGCCTTCCAACAATCTCATACCATGGAGGAGTGTCTATTGCAAAATTAAGTTGCTTACCGATGAATCAGGGGCAAAACATGTGAAGAGAATTATTAATGAGAGTTGATTAATTGGGGTCGGGAACCCCATTGCCAGCTCTTTTCGCAAAATTATAGGATAAGTGGATGAAGCCACTAGTCCATTAGTGGAAGCTGCCTAACAAGACTGAAAGATAAAACACCACATACTTCCTCATGAGCTATAAAACATTGACACAAATAAGAAGTAATAAATTTTGAATTGTTTAAAGGTAGCACATGAAGTATTTACTTGGAATGGCAGAAAATACCATGCAGTAGGTAGATATGGTGGACACAAATGGCGTAGGTTTGGGTTCAGGTTTGGATGCACGAGAAGCATTCCCTCTCAGTACAGGTCTTTGGCTAGCAAGGCTAATTAGCAAGCATAAGAGTTGAAGGAAACAAACAAATATACATTTGATAGACATAATCATGCATCTTTCTTGCAAGCACAAACAATTTTAACTTCAGAATAATAAGCTATGAGCTAGCAAGAAAGGAAGACAATGAAACAACTATATGTATATTTCTCTTTTCTACTTAAACCTCAAGGTGTTGGTGCTATTGACCAATGCTAAGTTTGCCAAAACCAAATAGATTTACTCAATGCTCCCAAAGTGGTACCAATACTAAAATCAAGATCAATCATATAATAGAAATTGCAAACTAAAATAAGATGTGCAATATGTAAATGATAAGACTTCTCCTTAATATTTCATAACGATAACCACACCAAGGGATACATAGACAACCAACTAAAGGAGAGATACTTCCACACTGCAACCCATCTTATATGATAACTTCCCTACTCATGATATGACACTACTTGATAGTAAAAAGTAAAAGGTAGTGATGATGTGATACCGCGGCACTCCCCCAAGCTTGGAACAAACCAAGGGGATGCCAATACCGATGATGAATTACTCCTTTGGCGATGGTGGTGATGAATTCCTCCCGCGCTTCTTACGGATCTCCTTCGGCTTCGGTTTCTCAGCTTGGCAATTCTGCACTAAGACTCGAAGAGATTCATTGTTATCTGAAGTTGGCAGCGGCGACCTTGTGATGGGTATCGAGTAATATTCCAGCATTCTACGGAGTCGGTAATTCTCCTCCTGGAGTATCTCCACTTCTCTTCTTAGAGCCCGATATTGATCACAAAACTCATCGGTAGTCCGTAGAGCTTCTTCCAGCACAGGGAAAGAGTCGAGGCCAAGAGCAGGTGGTAAGGGTCCCTGCAAGTTATGAGAGAAAGAACGTTAAGTGTCAACAGATCCCACCAATATTTGCTTACTCCCAACAGCTTGTTGCTCTTGTTTTGATGACACCCTTTTCACTTCTTCCTTCGAAGGCCCTTTGCCCTTGTTGTCGGAGGCCATGGTGCTTCTATATCAAAGACAAATCCTGGCAGAAACAAGCTCGAAACAAAACACGTCGAGAAAACGATATACGGACCTCCAGGGGTCCGGGGGATTATATAGTAAAAATTTTCACAACAAACGGAAAGTACCAGGTCGAACCAGAGTCGGAGAGGGGCGACGAGGCGGTGTCCTCATAGGGCGGCGCGGCCAGGCTGGGGCCCGCGCCGGCCTATGGGGACACACCCTCGTGCGTCTCCTCCACTCCGTTTCGATCTCGTAATTTTTCATATTTTCCAAAAACAACAAAAACAATGTTCGGAAAGTAAATCGCGAACTTTTTATTACCTGTACTGTTACCTATTCAAAGTCGGGTTCTGGCGGACTGTCAATTTGACCTTTGATGAAAGCCTCCGGTGTTTCCACTTGAATAACATCAACATCTACATTATAAGAATCACCTGAGATATAATGCTTGAGTCTTTGTCCATTCACCACTTGCGTGGCATTGCCTTGGAGAGAACTAATTTTAATTGCTCCCGAACGATACACCTCCTCAACAACATATGGTCCTTCCCATTTCGAGAGTAATTTCCCTGCAAAGAATCCGAGACGAGACCGATACAATAGGACTTTATCCCCAATATTAAACTCTCTTTTGATAATCCTTCTATCATGCCATTTCTTAACTTTCTCTTTAAAGAGTTTAGCATTTTCATAAGCTTCACTTCTCCATTCATCTAGAGAACTTAATTGCAGCAACCTCTTATTACCAGACTAGTTTAGGATCTTTATTTAGTTCTCTAACATGCCCAATAAGCTTTGTGCTCTAGTTCTAAAGGTAAATGACAAGCTTTTACATAAACCATTTTATAAGGTGACATTCCCATGGGGTTTTTATAAGCAGTTCTATAAGCCCATAGTGGTTCCTTCAATTTACTAGCCCAATTCTTTCTAGTTTTATTAACAGTCTTTTGCAAGATAGATTTAATTTCTCTATTTGATAGTTCTACTTGCCCACTAGTTTGAGGATGATAAGCG
This sequence comes from Lolium rigidum, assembly GCF_022539505.1. Classification (NCBI taxonomy): domain Eukaryota; kingdom Viridiplantae; phylum Streptophyta; class Magnoliopsida; order Poales; family Poaceae; genus Lolium; species Lolium rigidum. The sequence goes on along the minus strand of NC_061513.1, from coordinate 73,120,290 downwards.
GAAGCAATTCTATGATTAATACCATATTTAGCAAGAGTCTTTCTAAAACCACCATGAATAAAATGAGAACCTCCATCTGTCATAATATATCTAGGAAATCCAAATCTAGGAAAAATAATGTCTAAAAGCATTTTTAAAGAGGTCTCACCATCGGCACTTTTTGTAGGTATGGCTTCCACCCATTTAGTAACATAATCAACAGCAACAAGTATATGAGTGTTACCTTCTGAAGAGGGAAAAGGTCCCATGAAGTCAAATCTGCAACAATCAAACGGTTCAATAACAAGAGTATAATTCATAGGCATTTCATTGCATCTGGAGATATTACCAACCCTTTGACATTCATCACAAGATAAAATAAACTTCCTTGCATCTTTGAAGAGAGTTGACCAATAAAAACCTGATTGTAGAACCTTTTGCGCGGTTCTATCTCCGGCGTGATGTCCTCCATAAGCACTACCATGACATTTACTCAATATCTCTTGTTGTTCATATTCGGGAACACACCTTCGCAGAATACCATCCACTCCTTCTTTATATAAGTGTGGGTCATCCCAAAAATAATGCCCCAAGTCATAAAAGAATTTCCTCCTTTGCTGAGCTGAAAAGGTTGGAGGCAAGTACTTGGAAACAATAAAGTTAGCATAATCAGCATACCAAGGGCTGTCTCGCGAGCTCACCTTTATTACAGCCAATTGTTCATTTGGAAAACTATCATTAACAGGAACAGGATCATAAGCAATATTTTCCATTCTAGACAAATTATCAGCAACGAGGATTATCGGCACCTTTCCTATCTACAATATGTAAATCAAATTCTTGCAAAAGAACTACCCATCTAATAAGCCTTGGCTTAGCATCTTTCTTTGTCATAAGATATCTAATTGCAGCATGATCGGTATGAATTGTAACTTTTGAATCAACAATATAAGATCTAAACTTATCACAAGCAAAGACTACAGCTAACAGTTCTTTTTCAGTTGTAGCATAATTTTTTGAGCAGCATCAAGAGTTTTGCTAGCATAATGAATAACATTCAGTTTTTATCTACTCGCTGTCCAAGAACAACGCCTACAGCAAAATCACTAGCATCGCACATAATTTCAAATGGTAAGTTCAACTATAGGAGCAGTTGTTAAGGCTTTCTTTAGAGTTTCAAAAGCTTCCTTACAATCATCATAAAAAACAAAAGGTACATCTTTTTGAAGAAGATTAGTAAGAGGCTTTGAAATCTTGGAGAAGTCTTTAATAAATCTCCTATAAAACCCAGCATGACCAAGAACACTACGAATACCTTTAACATCCCTAGGATAGGGCATCTTCTCAATTGCTTCAACTTTAGCTCTATCAACTTCAATACCTCTCTCGGAAATTTTATGTCCCAATACAATTCCTTCATTAACCATAAAGTGGCATTTCTCCCAATTAAGAACAAGGTTAGTTTCTTCACATCTCTGCAAAACTTTATCAAGATTCCGCAAGCAATTATCAAAAGAATTTCAATAGACGGAAAAATCATCCATGAATACCTCTACAATACTCTCACAAAAGCCATGAAAAATAGCAGACATGCATCTTTGAAAAGTAGCAGGAGCATTACATAAACCAAAAGGCATACGCCTATAAGCATAAGTTCCATAGGGACAAGTGAAAGTGGTTTTCTCTTGATCTTTAGTTTTAACAGTAATTTGTGAAAATCCAGAATAACCATCAAGAAAGCAAAAATGAGTATTTTTAGATAACCTTTCTAACATTTGATCAATAAATGGTAAAGGGTAATGATCTTTCTTAGTAACCTTATTAACTTTCCGATAATCAATGCACATTCTATAACCTACAACTACTCTTTGAGGGATGAGCTCATCATTATCATTAGGCACAACAGATCATTCCTCCTTTCTTAGGAACACAATGCACAGGACTAACCCATCTACTATCAGCAATAGGATATATAATACCGGCTTCAAGGAGTCTTAATACCTCATTTCTTACCACATCCTTCATCTTAGGAATTAGACGACGCTGAGGTTCAACAACAGGCTTCGCATCATCTTCCATATTAATGGCGTGTTGGCAAATAGAGGGAGAAATCCCCTTCAAGTCATCAAGAGTGTAGCCAATAGCACCTCGGTGTTTCTTCAATATTTCCAATAACCTTTCTTCTTCAAACTCTGAAAGCTTAGAACTAATAATAACAGGATATATTTTCTTATCATCAATATGAGCATATTTAAGATTATCAGGCAATGGTTTTAAATCAAAGACATGATCTTCCTTTGGTGGTGGTGTTGTACCCAGATCTTCCACCGGTAAATCATGCTTAAGAATAGGTTGACGAAGGAAAATTTCATCAAGTTCATCTCTTTCTTCCCTGAAAACTTCACTCTCACTATTCTCCAAATGTTGCTGCGAAGGATTACTATGAGCAAGAGCAATAGATGCACACTGTTCAACTTTAAAATCACTATTAGGCGAATCAATTTTATAAGGAGTTTTGGTAAATTTAGAGAAGTTAAACTCATAAGATTCTCCAGCAAATTTAGTCAAAATTTTCTCTTTCTTGCAATCTATAATAGCTCCACAAGTATTTAGAAAAGGTCTACCAAAAATGATAGGACAATATTTACTAGCAAGCAGAACCAAGTACCAAAAAGTCGAGCAGGATATTTAATCTTACCACATAGAACTTCAACATCTCGAATAATACCAATTGGAGAGATAATTTCTCTATTAGCCAGACCGAATAACCACATCAATATCTTCAAGTTCACAAGAACCAATTTCGTGCATAATCTCCGTGTAAAGCTCATAAGTAATAGCACTAATACTTGCACCAATATCACATAAACCATAATAACAATGATCACCAATTCTAATAGATAGCATAGGAACACTAGCTTTCCTAGACTTATTAGGATGCAAAACAATATTAGAGGTATCTTCACAGAAAATAATATGACCATCCTCCACATTTTCGAGTCACAAGATCTTTAACAATTGCAACGAGAGGTTCAACTTTTATTTGTTCTTCGAGTTCTATAGGTTTCTTTTCACTTTTATGAACCGCACTATTTATAACGAGTACTCCTTCATTTTAGCAGGGAAAGGAGTTTTTTCAATATAAACTTCAGGAATAACATGATCAACAGTTTCAACTACAACACATTTATTTATAGATGAATCAATTTTATCTTTATACGGTTCATGATACTTAGCAAAGTTCTTCTTAGGCAATTCGTAATGAGAAGCAAAAGCCTTATAAAGATTTGCAGCAACTTGAGAATCAAGACCATAAGTAGCACTCATATTACGAAATTTATCAGTATCCATAAAAGCTTCAATGCATTTATAATCATAATTTATACCGATTCTCTATCCTTGTCGTTCTCCCATCCTTCGGTATTTTCTTGGATCCGATTAAGAAGGTCCCTTTTAAACTCTTCCTTGTTACGTGTAAATGATCCAGAACAAGAAGTATCCAGACAAGGTCTTGTCTTGAAAAGAAAGTCTTGCATAGAAATTATCAATAATAATATTACCAGGAAGCTCATGAATGGGGCATTTGAGCATTAAAGACTTCAATCTCCCCCAAGCTTGGGCAATACTCTTTCCTTCATGAGGCCAAAAATTATATATGCGATTCCGATCTTTGTGAATCTCACTTGGAGGATAGAACTTAGAATAAAACCGGGCACAATATCATTCCATTCAAGAGAATCCCCATTATCCAGTAATTTATACCAATGCGCCGCTTTACTGGACAACGATACGAGAGAATAGTTTCTTCCTCACTTCATCCATAGCAATACCAATAGCGCTTCACTCCCGACAACGGCGCCGGAAAATAGTCTTGATGACCCACAAGTATAGGGGGTGTATCGCAGTATCTTCGATAAGTAAGAATGTCGATCCCAACGAGGAGCAGAAGGTGTTGACAAGCGGTTTCAATGAAGGATTCACCGTAAATGCTCACGAGACAAGTATTCGGGGGGTTTTGATGTAACAGATGAATAAAGTACGAGTAAATAAAGTGCGAGAGTAATAATTGTAGCGAGTGGCCCAATCCTTTTTAGCACAAAGGACAAGCCGGTTTGTTTACTTATAATGACCAAACGTTCTCGAGGACACACGGGATTTTAGTCTAGTGCTTTCGCTACATACGGCTAATTAATCTTCATTGTTTTGGTAAGTGTTGTGTGGGTGAACCTATGCTAATGTACCGCCTTTCCTAGGACTAATACATACTTGTGATTATACCCCTTGCAAGCATCCGCAACTACAAGAAAGTAATTAAGATAAATCTAACCACGACCTTAAACTCGAGATCCCTGCTATCCCTCCCGCATCGATATACCAACGGGGGCTCGGGTTTCTGTCACTCCGGCAACCCCGCAATTGGCAAACGAGTACAAGATGCATTCCCCTAGGCCCATAAAGGTGAAGTGTCGTGTAGTCGACGTTCACACGACACCACTAGAAGAATAACACCACAACTTAAATATCATAACATTGAATATTACTCAACCATACTTCACTACTAGCATTTAGACTTCACCCATGTCCTCAAGAACTAAACGAACTACACACGAGACATCATATGGAACATGATCAGAGGTGATATGATAATGAATAACAATCTGAACATAAACCTTGGTTCAACGGTTTCACTCAATAGCATCAATAACAAGTAGAAATCAACACCGGGAGAGTTTCCCCTATCAAACAATCAAGATCAAACCCAAATTGCTACAGCGGTGACGAGGTGCAGCGGTGGAGACGGCGGTGATGATGATGAAGATGATGGTGATGGTGATGGAGATGATGTCCAACTCGATGATGGTGACGATGGCGTCGATTTCCCCCTCCGGGAGGGAATTTCCCCGGCGGATTCCTGCCCGCCGGAGAGCTCTTTTCTCTCTGGTGTTCTCCGCCCCGCAGAGGCGGCTGTGGCTTTTCGCGATGTACCCCTCTGGCTTAGGTTTTCGGGACGAAGGCATACGCGAAGAAAAGGAGGCGAGAGGGGCTGTGGGCCCCCCTCCTCACAGGGCGGCGCGGCCAGGCCTTGGGCCGCGCCGGCCTATGGGGTGGGCCCACCTCGGGTCCCCTCTTCTCCCCCTTCTGGCTCCCTTCGTCATCTGGAAAAATAGGATTTTTCATATAATTTCCGTCAACTGTTGATCTTCCGAAATATTGCATCCTGGCGGCGATTTTTCCAGCAGAATCCTGGCTCCGGTGCGCGATCCCCAAATAATCATGAAACATGCAAAATAGATGAAATAACATAAGTATCATCTCCAAATATGAAATATATCAATGAATAACAGAAAATTATGATATAAAATAGTGATGCAAATTGGACGTATCAGGCCTCCACGGTTAGCTTGGTCCCACTTGAGGCAAATGAGCCTCATGATGTATGGTGCATATTGGGGAAGCTTGCGGAGGAAGTCACAATCTTGCACCTCATGCCATATGTAGTCCATGACGTCCAATTGCTTGCCTCGGCCCTTGTTCTCTTGAGTACGCACAAGGAGGTTCACAAGAAAACCATGCGCTTCATCGTGGTTGGTGTGCTTGCGGTAGATGCGGTTCATGATGTCATAGGTTGGAAGGAGGTCATAGGCACTTCCGCAAAGTACTCGCCCGGGGAGGTAGAGATTGACCATCTTGTCCTTGCTCATTGGCTTGTGTTGGAGATTAATCCGAAAGAAGTTGATATCATTGCCGGGAAGACGATAACCAATGCCATTTGCAAACTCCTCCCAAGTGGCCTCCATCACATGCTCCTTAGTCATCCACTTGAGAGAGCAGACGCCAAACTCGTCTTGAAGGAACACCACGGTGGCATAGAATTGAAAAATCACCTCCTTGGAGTAGTTGAGGTCATCAAGGGGATAAGTCCTTGCTCTTCGCATATCTCAAGTGCCTCTCTAAAATATTCGGGCTTAGAGCGGAGCTTGTCCATGGAGATAGAGAATTGGGGGCAACAATTAAACTCCTTCACCCCATAGATCTCATTGTATATCCTCTCTTGATTGGGATGGTAGAAGTAGGCGTTGGAGCACAGCCGGGGATTCCTTGGCACCATGTAAGGGTTGACTCCCCTTATCTCCAAGAATTGGGCCTTTTTGAGTCCACTCATAGGCTTTTAGGGACCCGAGGTGGTCCTCGTGTTGGCTTCAGCTTCCCTTTGACGCTTCGTTGTCCTTGGTGACACAAACTCCTCTTCATATTGGTCCCTATGACGACGAGGAATGGGAGGCTTGACCTTGGTGCCACCACGGGGCTTGGATGATCCTGTGAACAACATAGGTTGTAGGGGGAATAGGGGTTAAGTGCACAAGCCTCAGAATTGTAACGCAAAAGGACACTAACAAGCAACAAAAGTGAAACTGCACTGGGCGGTAGTACCGCAACCCAGCCTGGTAGTACCGCATGAACCGGTAGTACCGGTCACGAATGACCTGTACTATCGCTCGAGCATTGCACCACTAGATCTAGGTTGTGATCCATAGCATTGATGCACAGATTTCACCTAGTGTTGCTAGCTAGTATCCCTCTACATGGAAAAGCTTTCTAGGATGATTCTCCACCTAGAACTCCAAGAAACCCTAACTTATGCATCTAGGGAATCCAACAAACCCGAGAGAGAGAGGTTCGAGTTCATACCGGAGGCCATGGTGAGGAAGGAGGTGGGGAAGCTTCTCCATGGAGGAGAATTGATCGGGGATGGCCGGAGGAGGAGATCGGGGCCGGTCTCCTCGAGTCTCCTGAGCTTGGGCGCCGCCTTTGACTTCAAGTGGGTGGGGGAAAGTGATGGATTGGATAGATCCGTCCCCACCCGGTACCTTAAGTAAAAGACGGAAGCGATAGTACCGGTCACAAGAGCGGTAGTACCGCTTTCCGCTACTTAACCGGTACCTCGGGCGGTAGTACTGCTCCTGGGTAAAATCCCGACAATCTTCAGGACACTGCACAGGGGCGGTAGTACCGGCCCGACCACCGGTAGTACCAGTCACCAAAGCTCAGGAAACCCAGATTATAGTGTAGGCTTGTGCTTTTAGACGGAAATGGCTCAAGAGGTGGGTATTGGCTTAGGATTAGATGGAGAAACTATTAAGGTACTACTCAACCAAGCTTGCAAGAATCAACATGAAAAGCCAAGCTTGGGTGAATCTCCCACAAAGAACATGGAGAAATGAAAACCAAATGCAAATGGGAAAGAAAACAAAAGAAAATCAAAGAAAATCAAATAGAACCAAAGAGAACCAAAAGCTCCTCAAGGAGGAGGTTGGTGGCCGAGGCCACCGTGTAAGAGTATAATAGCGTGAGGTCGCGTAGATGTATCTAGGACTCACAACTAATACTCAACATGAAGCTCATTCGTCACTTATTTGACAAATAGAGTATGTTTTGGATTTCCTTATGCATTATGGGGGGAGGGATAGCTCAATAAGTTTAAACCTCACTCCCTATGTTCACGCGTGCTTTCCATCAAGACATTAGCTAGAGAGTGGTATGTGCGCACGACGTTCAAGCGAAGTTCGACGGATCTATGATATTTAGCTCATGCCTCAACTCAATGAAACGCTTCTCATCCAAGGGCTTTGTGAAGATGTCCGCCAATTGATCCTTGGTGCCAATGAAGGATAGGACAATATCTCCTCGAGCAACGTGATCCCAGATGAACTGATTCCTTATCTCACCGTGCTTCGTCTTGCCATGGAGTACCGGATTGTAGGCGATCTTGATGGCGCTCTCGTTATCACACAAAAGAGGGACCTTGCTATACTCAAGTCCATAACCCCGTAAGGTTTGCCTCATCCATAAGATTTGAGCACAACTACTCGCCGCGGCAACATACTCGGCTTCCGCGGTAGAGACGGAGACACAATTTTGCGTCTTCGAGTACCAACACACCAAAGATCTCCCAAGGAAGTGACAAGCGCCGGATGTAGACTTCCTATCAACCTTGTCTCCCGCCCAATCCGAATCGGTGAAGCCAACTAATTAGAAGCCCGTGTCTCTTGGATACCATAGTCTAAAATTTGGGGTATCAACTAAATATCTAAAGATCCTCTTCACCGCCATGATATGGATTTCCTTCGGATTTGCTTGAAACCGTGCGCACATACCAACACTTAACATGATGTCCGAACGAGAAGCACAAAGGTAAAGAAGCGAACCTATCATCGAACGGTACAGCTTGGGGTCCACCGCCTTGCCGGTCTCGTCGAGGGTGAGTTGACACTTTAAGTGCATTGGGGTTCCTATACCGTTGGCCCCCTTCATATCGAAGCGCTTGAGCATGTCTTGAAAGTACTTTGCTTGATTGATGAAGGTGCCTTGATGCATTTGCTTGATCTCGAATCCAAGGAAGTACTTGAGTTCCCCCATCATTGACATCTCGAACCTATTAGTCATCAACTTGGAAAACTCATCATTAAACTTTGTGTTAGTTGAGCCAAATATGATGTCATCTACATAGAGTTGGCATATGAAGAGTTCCCCATTGACTTTCTTAGTAAAATGAGTGGGGTCAATTTTCCCTACTTCGAAACCACGGTCTTGAAGCAATTACCTTAGGTGCTCATACCAAGCTCTAGGAGCTTGTTTGAGACCATATAGAGACTTATTAAGCTTGAAGACATGGTTCGGAAAATGGGGGTCATCGAACCCCGGGGGTTGCTTCACATACACCTCCTCATGCAAAGGACCATTAAGAAAAGCACTCTTTACATCCATTTGTTGGAGTTTGAAGCCATAGTGAGCGGCAAAGGCCAAAAGGATACGGATGGACTCGAGCCTCGCAACGGGTGCGAATGTCTCGCCAAAGTCCACGCCTTCTACTTGAGAATATCCTTGTGCCACCAATCTTGCTTTGTTGCGGATGACGATGCCATGTTCATCTTGCTTGTTATTGAAGACCCATTTGGTGCCGATAACATTGCGGCAATGATCAAATGTCGGAGTCTTGGATTGGATCCAGGACATCATGAGAAGGTTCAGAATAGTCTGGAGAATAAGATTCAAATATGGGAAGTTATATTCCGGGTTCTGGAAAAGTTCGGGATTATTTCAGCGTTTGACTAGAGTATTTCTAGAAGGTTCCGAAGGGGTCACCAGTGGGCCCACCACCCCGAGAGGGCCACATGAGCCGAGGGGTGCAGCCCAACCCAACTAGGCTAGGCGTACCAGCCTCTAGGCCCAGCCGGCCAACCTCCCAAGGGATAAGGATTGCCTTGGGGGATAAGATCAAATCCCACGTTTGTATGGGGGAGACTTGGGAGGCAATCCTCCCCCATGCGGCGACCAAAGGAGATTGGGCCAAGGGGGCTAGCCCTAGCCACACCCTCCCTCTATAAATAGAGGTGAGGGGTTGGGGTCAACCACACCTTCCCCCCAAACCCTAGCAGCCACCCTCCCTCCTTCCTCCTACTGGTTCAGCGAAGCCCTACAAGATTTCTCCTCCTCCACCACCACCACAACCATGCCATCGTGCCGTTGAGATTCCACAAAGGATCTACCACTTCCGCCAGGGGCGGACCTACGTTCATGCAACAGGGGTCACAGGACACCGGGTCAGAAGCCATTTTCTTCTACATAGTGCATGTATTTAGTGTGTGTGAGACCCCAACATAGACTGAAAAATTATGAATGATCACTTAGAGGACACCGGGTAATTTATGCTCTAGGACCGCCCCTGATTTCCGCTGCCCACTGTAACAAGGAGAGGAGGTCTTCTCGACACCGTAAGTGTGACCGAATATAGTGGTGTTGCCCACTTGTAGCACCGGAAGGACTTCATCACGAACTTGAGTTCGACAAGAGTACGACTACTTCATCTATGAGATCTGATCTCGTTACGAACTTTCGTTTTTCAAGGGTAAGACTCTCTCTCATCGCTTCAGTCTAGTAGATTAGATCTTGGCTTTTTTTTCTAGATTGGATCTTGCTTTTGTTTGTTTTTGCGCGGTACTTTTTGTTTGTTTCTATGCTGCGAACTCATCAATGGTGTCATGTGGGACATTTTCAACTCAAAGTTGATTGATTTTCATGTTATTTGTGAGGTGGCTCTTACTAACTTTTAGTACAATGCAGACCTACAATGCATTGTAAACCTCAAATATTTCACATGAGCCTGAAAACCTGATTGTCTGATTGTCATTGTCACTGATGTATGGATAACCATCGGCGGAAACACGGGGTGTGGCTACTTGTACGAAAGGGGCACTAGTTTCATTAATGATGAGAGTGGATTTCGCCGTGATAGGTGGAAAATTAGAGCATCTCCAATCACGCTCTTAAAAGCATCCCAAAGATTTTTAGTTCTCAGTTGTAAAATTGTGGGCGTGCATGATTACCATTTCACCACCGCAATTTGGCCCCAGGCTTGAGCGGCGCCAAGGGCAAGTGCACGCACGGGCGGGCCGCGTGAGCTTGGCACCATCCCCAGTTTCGGTTCCAGCTTGGACAAGAGCACCGCTCTATCTATTTTACCTGCGCCTCCCGCTCATTTCTTCCCTCCATCTCATTCCTTTCTGCTTTCGCAGTCACGGCTTACCATTTCCCCTGGCTTGGAGCTCTCCTCCTTTTTCACCTCCCTGGCCTGGCCTGGGTTTCAGAAACAAAGGCACCCCAACCCAACAACGACAGCAGCAAGCCGGGCATCAGCCAGCAGTTGAGCTGCTCACCACCCTCCGCCTCCAGCCTCAATACAAAGGCAGAGAGAGAGAGAGAGAGAGAGAGAGAGAGAAAAATAAAAGGCGAGGGGGAGAGGCAGGAAGGCTACAGCAGCGGAGACAGAGCGCGACCAGGCCAGCCAGCCACCCAGGCCCGGCGCTCGGAAAGTGCGGAGCCGTTTCCCCTCTACCTCCACTCTCTCCAGCCACTCAGGTGCTCCACCACCACCACCACCCCACGCGCGCCTGCGCGCCTGCGTACGTGCGGGCGATCGATCGCCATGGCGTCTCCCGCCGGCGGGTACGGCGGCGTCACGGGGAGCGCCGTCGACACCCATCACCAGCACCACCACGGCCACATGCTGCTTCATAGCCATGCACACCACGTGGCAGCCGCCGCCGCCGCGTCGGGCGGGCAGCTCTTCCACGTGCCGCAGCACAGCCGCCGCGAGAAGCTCCGGTTCCCGCCGGACTCCGCCGTGGGGGACTCGCCACCAACCCCCCTCCCCCCACAGCAGCACCACCACCACCACCAGCAACAGACCGGGGCGTGGCCGCCTCCGGCTTTCTACTCCTACGCCTCCTCCTCATCCTCCTACTCGCCGCACAGCCCCACGGTGGTGCAGGGGCACCTCGTGCCCAACGGGCTCGACCCGCACCCGCAGGCACATCAGCATCAACCGCAGCAGCAGCTCACGCAGATCCCGACGCAGAACTTCGCGCTGTCCCTCTCCTCCGCGTCGTCCAATCCCGCCACGGCGCCCCCGACGCCCAAGCGGCAGCAGCTAACCGGCGGCCCGTCAACGGCCGCCGGGCCGTACGGTCCATTCACCGGCTACGCCACGGTGCTCGGCCGCTCCAGGTTCCTCGCCCCGGCGCAGAAGCTGCTCGAGGAGATCTGCGACGTGGGCGCCGCCGCCGCGCACGTCGACCGCAGTCTCCCCGACGAGGGCCTGCTCGACGCGGACCCCACGGACGCCGCCGACGGCCAGGACCTGGACAACGACGCCGACCGCGGCGAGGCCTCCGACGCCGGACCCATGTCCGGCGCCGAGCAGCAGTGGAAGAAGACCAAGCTCATCTCCATGATGGAAGAGGTACGTCACTCGCTTGCTCCAAGATTCCTCCTGCCCGCTACCGCTAGATTTCACTTCGTGCGGTTCCAGCTTCTTTTTTTACTACCACCTAGCTTCTTTCGGTGTTACTGCGATTCTTTCGCTCCTGGCCTGGAGGGGCGGCCAAGAATCTTTCACATAGCGGTCACATCGCCGATGCGGCTGTGGCCTTTGCTTTTACTTACTGTGCCTCCGCGGTTGCATGTGCTTTTGATTTGATTTCATCATCATTTCCATTGCTGTTGATACATTTGTTCTGATTTTTCCTTTTCTACTTTTCCTACAGTTTCTCACTGTTCATACTCAACCTCTTTTATATCACAAACAGAGTTTTAGATTGGATGTTGATTACTTTCATATAGCACTACCTACATATACCCTTTTCGAATGCCATCTAGTACATGAAACAATTAGTGTCTTCGAACGATGAGGGGATCTAGCTAGGTGACACTGGAAACCAGCCCCTGTCGTATGTCACGTCAAGATAATTGTCTTCTTATTTCACATGCTTAGTACTTGACCCTCGGGCAGCGTCCTCTTCCAACACAAACCTGGGGCAATACATGGGAATCTACGTACCATGTAGAAAACTTCTATTTGTGGAACCCTCACTAGGCGATCTTCTTTAATGGCGTCTTACTTACTTCTATAGTTGGGAACTAGACTTATGTCACATCCACATGAAAACTAAACCTGGGAATCGTCCTCATTCCAGGTGTCATCAGTAGCTCTTTATGTCTAATCGAGTTTTAATCAAGATAAGAACATCTTCTCATTTAGGTTTGCAAGAGGTACAGGCAGTACTACCAGCAGGTCCAGGCCGTGATCGCCTCCTTCGAGAGCGTCGCCGGGTTCAACAATGCCGCACCGTTCGCGGTCATGGCTCTGAGGGTCATGGCGAAGCACTTCAGGCACCTCAAGTCCATGATACTGCACCAGCTGCGCAACACGAGCAAGATGCCCGTCAAAGAAGGCATGAGCAAAGACATCACCATATTTGGCCTTGGCGGCGGCGGCGGCACCGTCGGCTTCCAGAGAGGGGGTAGTGTCAGCGGCTTTGGCCAGCCGCACAACATTTGGCGCCCTCAGAGGGGGCTTCCGGAGCGCTCGGTGACCGTTCTCCGCGCTTGGCTCTTCGAGCACTTCCTGCATCCGTAAGTTGTTTTTTATCCACTGATCTTCTTACTTGATGACCGTAGTCACAATCAATGGTAATTAGCTCTGGACAACGTACTTGCACCTTTCCATGATAATAATGTTTCTACACGCATGATGGTGTTTCTTCAGCATGATTATGCTGGACCTGTACATGTTTTTTTGCTCATACTAGCAAGCAATCCTCGGTGTCTAAATCATTACAATGGGCTTAGATACATGATGGAATGTCATGGCTTGGCTTGGCTTCCAAATCATTCTATTGAACTTACTAAGATTGGCAGTCAGCTTTTTAAGACTTTGTGTATATTGAGCTGTACACATCATTAGTTTGCTAGCAGCACTGGTGCATTGGTGGGATTTAAGCACTCCACTGCATCTTTCTTAGATCCTGGAAGCACTTGCATGATTTTCTAAACACTGTTAGGTGAATGGCTTTATGGACCTGGCTGTGCCGCCCAATTTCTAATATATTGCTTATTTGTGAAGTACTGATTGTTAAACAACTTGTGGGTAAGCTTACTTCTAACACAGCTTTAGGGCACCCACCTCTAGGAAGATGAGACATCGTCGTTATTTCGGTTGTTTTGCATATTGCCTCTATCTTTTGTAGTACTATCTATTTTAGCATGTGTGATCTAAAAGCTGTTTTTATGCCCTAGTGGTTACATCAATTTCATTGGTATAGTGTTAGGATATTCAGTTGTTGATCATTATAACTTCAGTGCTAGCCCTTTCCATTTTCAACTGGATTTGATATTATATTGGGCACCCATACTTTCTTCATTATTGCTACCAATATTTCAAGCCTCTAGAAAGAAAGACCCCATAATTGACTATTCATGTCCTTTTGTTAGATCCCACATCAATCAATGCTTAGATTTAACTTACTCTTTACAAAAGGTCCGTTTGGATGGTGCTAGACTGATAATAGATTTGTTAAGATCAATCAAGCATTTATTATTGGGATACCGCTCAGAGTTATGTATGGTCAGGCTGAATTTAAAAACCATGGCAAAGCACCTCAGCACAATAATTTTCTTTGGTGTCCTGATCCAACCCTAACCTGCCTTGTTTCGTACTCCTTTCTAGTTGCACCGGGCAATCTGATGTATTTGCTACATGTCAAACATCTTTATGATTGGTTTATTTATTTACCGGGTACTTAATTCTTTTGTTTGATGATCTGATTAATATTATGCAGGTATCCTACTGATGGCGACAAGCAAATGCTGGCTAAACAAACTGGTTTGACAAGGAATCAGGTAAAGAGCAAACTCAGTGTTTGTTTTGTTAATTTACTCGCAGCACTAGCCTGCCCTTTTGTTGCTGAAATATTTGACCGTCGGTAAATGATTATGCAGGTCTCGAACTGGTTTATTAATGCGAGGGTTAGGCTCTGGAAGCCTATGGTCGAAGAAATACACAACCTTGAGATGAGGCAAATCCACAAGCACTCACCTCTCGACAAGGCGCAGCATGGCATTCACAATCAGACTGAGAATTCGTCGCGGCGCAATGGGAAGCGCTCTGAACCCTGCGATTCGCAGCCGTTGCAAAGCAGCAGCATCACAAGGAACCACAACACCACAACTTCCCATGGCTTCCAGGATGAACTCTCCCAGATGTCCCACTCCATCCAGGGCCAGGTGAGCTTCGCAGGATATAGCGCGCTGTCATCGCAGCAGCACAACATGGCATCACCGCAACACCATCATGTCAGCGGGGCGGGGAATGGTGGCGTCTCCCTCACTCTCGGCCTCCACCAGAACAACAGGATCTGCTTCGGCGAGCCACTGCCGTCGACGATCCCGGCCAACCTCGCCCACCGTTTCGGGCTGGAGGATGTGAGTGACCCCTACGTGATGGGCTCATTCGGAGGCCAGGACAGGCACTTCGCCAAGGAGATCGGCGGCCACTTGCTCCATGATTTCGTCGGGTGATCGATGCCGGTGTCTGCTTGCTTTTCTCGTCGTACTGTCCGCCTGATGATGCACATTGTAACGTACGAACTACTAGTATGCTAGGATGGTATATAAGTCAATCAATCATTTCGCAGCTTGGCTTGATCGGTCTGATCAGTCGATTTCTTTGGAGGGCGGAAGAAACTTTGATATGCCCTTCCATGTAGATTCAGGTATGTTGTCAAACATTCAACACTTTGTGGGCTACACGGAGCTTGACAATACTTTCCAAAAGGCATGGCTTTGCCATTTGTTCTCTAAGCTTTTGGATTAACCTGTGGTAATGAAATGGATGCCTTTGGCTTGGAGCCTTGGATGGTTGTGTATGGCTGTATGGTGTAGTATTCCTGTTCCCACATGGCCAAGGAAAAGAAAAGTTAGCTCTTGTTTATGCCCAAAAGTGTTTTACTATTACTGTACTGCAGTTGAAGCTTCAGCTGTTCTGTAGAATATGACCCTCTTTCGGCCAGTTATGTTAGCCTTTCTATGATATGAGCATGGTGTGTTAGTCTTTCCATGTGTAGTTATATTATCCTAAGCACTCAGACGTCTCTGTTATGTCTTGTATGCATCCTTAGACGGGATCGAGTAGCCTCCTGAAGTCTGGACAAACAATGATTTAGACACCTGTTAACCTGTAATTGGCTCCATCACACTAATACAAAACTATCACTGGGGTAGCTGCGGTAGATTTGGCATATTCTTTGATCAGAGATCGATGCAATAAACAATCGGCACAGTACCTCAATTGGCAAGGCTACGATGGATCCTGGCTGTGGGTTGTCAGTGTAGAGGTGTATTATATTAAGCCAGTACCATGCCGCATAGTTAGAGCATCTCCAGTCGCGTCCCTCAAAAAAGTCCGGCACAAATGATTTGGAGCACGTTTAGGACCGCGCCGGACAAAAAGAGATCAAAAATCTGTACAGAAAAAAGACCCTTTCCAGCCGCGTCCTCGAACAAGTGTCCGGATGCATGCATTTTAATAGAAGGGACCACCCCATGTGGGAAAAGTAGGTGAGAGAAAGTGAGTGAAAGAGAATGGCATGTGGGGACTAGGGGCTGCATGCATGCATATGGGCTCTCATTTTGTGTCCGGCGTCCCCGGTAGAGACTCTATACATAGAGTCTCTATACATAGAGTCTCTACCGGGGACGCCGGACACAAAATGAGGCGCTATTTAGCTTTGGGGGACGCGACTGGGACACGATTTTCTCTATTTCTTGTTCGCCGTTTGGGGGACGCGGCTGGAGATGCTCTTAATCTGATTTGCATCCGTCCAGAGATGATTTTGTAGCTATGCTGCCTTGCCTGGAGATAGGCGACAGCTGCATATCGACCGTGGCGCCATGCACATTGTTTTTCCCCGGAGGGAATCCGTGCACTACTGTAACCGGAGCGTACTCTCTGAAGAAACTGCAGTAACGACTGTTCATGTTTTCAAAAGCATCGCTGTTGGTTCTTGGTTGCCTCCTTTCTTAGGCGTGTCAGCTGGTGGATGGCCACATAATTGTTCTTGCAATGTGTACGTCGTCGTGCAATAACCACTGTAACTTCACATGGGTGGAGTCTGAGCTAATAACTCAAAAGCTTATTTTTAGGTAGCCCATAACTCAAAGCTTAAAAACATGTCTCACAAGGAATCAGAATCATGCAAGCATTGCATTTGCATGCATGTGCTAGCTGCATGGACTGTAGGCATCAGCATAAATATATTTCCGAATATATGTTGAGTAAGCATTTGGTGCACATGGGCACCAGTGCTCTCAGTTTTTAAAAATTAAAAAATTTATATATCCGTGTTTCAAAAAATCATCACATTTATTCTATGAATACATATATATGTTCCGAATACTCGTGAGAAGTTTTGGTAGAAATTGCATTGTATTTTGAGCTACAGGAAAAAAACAAATTTATGGCTACGTATAGAGACGTATATTTGTCTGAAATTTGTCTTTTTTATATAGCTCAAAATATAATATATTTTTCTCCGAAATTTCTACCGTATCTTCGGAATGTTTATATGTATGTAGGTATTTAATTTCAATTTTTTTGGAATACAAATAATGTGACTTTATAGCACCAGGAGCACTGGTGCTCATGTGCTAAAGACACTTTTCGATATATGTTGTGCTTTAGAGAAAACTAAGTTTTGCTCTTGGATGCTCTTCTTCTTGTTCATTCATTCCCACTTGTTTTCTTTTTGTCCTATACTAATTTAACTAAGTTTTGCTATTGGCTGTTCTTCTTCTTGTTCATTCATTCCCACTTGTTTTCTTTTGTCCTATACTAATTTCATGGTCACAATCTTCCCACATCCATTTAGAGACTATTTATCTATATACATTATCTTTCTAGCTTTTCAATAAGAAATCTAAGATCACTTTGCCATTAAGAAATTCAAGTCTTTTCTCTATGACTACACGTGTAGGGTGTTTGAGCTCTAACTCACTGGCTTAACCCATTATTATCTTATATGGAATCAGAATCAATCAAGTAATGTGTTATCTACGTGGTAGCTGCATGGACTCTTGACATCAGCACAATCCAATTTCTTTCAGCATATATATGTTGTGCTAGAGAAACTAAAGTTTGCCACTGGTTGCTCTGTTCCTCTTGTTCATCCATCCATGGTAATAATGTTCCCACCTCCGGTTAGTCTCTTTATCTATAATATACTAGATCTCTTTAGCTTTTCATCAAGAAATCTAATCTACTTTTTCCATTAAATAATCAAAGTACTTACTAAAGCCCATTCTTTGGTCACCACCCTCTAGAGGCCCTGAAAAAGGCTCCAGTTATTTTATAAACTAAGCATTCTTTCATTGCTTCCTTGTCCAGGTACATTACCTCCCTCTAGAGACCCAAAGCTTTATTTAATTCCATGGATCTTTTCCAACTTTTCTTTACATATCTTGTCTTGGAAACACTGCATAGGCACATGATCAAAAAAAAAGCTGATCGACTCTGTGCGTGTGTGTCCTACTGGCCTTTCCTTAATCTAATCACCGATGGATTCTCGTTAAGCATATGTTCTTTCCACTCTAAGATATGGCCGATTTGATCCCTCTCTGGATTTGGGACGCTTTTAGAAATTCCTGCGTGCTTTGTCGACATCTCCTCCCTCTCTTCCTCATCCAATCCCAATCCAATCCGAATGAGACCCACGCCTGCCGCTTGCTGCATGCTGCTCCCGCCACTATCTTACAACGGCACTGGCAGTGGCGCACCTGCTGCTTTTGCCTTGGAAATGACATGTTACATGTTCTATTTGGTTTGCATACGCGAATATTTTTTGGTTGCTTTCGTTGGAAATGACACACAGCGCAGGTGCGAGTGAGCGTCCAAGGGCATTGCGATTGGGCATGGGCCGCGGCACCTGCTCTTCCCCCGTTGCTCGCTTGCTTCTTTTCTCTGAATCCTTTTCTCAGGTGTCGACCAATGACTAATTATTGAGTCCATCCATCGGTCTCCACTTCTCACCACGATGGGAGCATGCATTCGGCACAACTGCGCGCCAGGACGGCTAGAGTTTCATCTTGTAGATGCTGGATTTGTTTTTAAGGCCATCTCCAGCTGCAGTACCTAAAATGACGATCAAAATGGTTTGATTCTATTCGTTCGGGTCAAGCCACGGATTGAATTTGGGCCATGGTCCATCCTTCCAGTCAGTACGCTGGGTGCCGCGATCAATTCGGTCCATGGCCTGCCTCAACATAGTAGAAGATCCTAATGTTTTCATCTTGCCCTCGCCTAGTCATCCTCCTTAGTGGCGGAACATGGTCCTGTCGAAAACCCTTGATGGTGAGCATGCCTTTTTAGTTGAAGGCGTCAAATTACACGACTTCAAGGGCATGCGTGCGTGCGGGAAAAGCTCCTCCAGCTGTTTTGGAGGTACATCTGAACTGGCGGTCGAACAACACCTCCACATACCGCATGCCGAGAGTGCCGCCGGCCACTTGTAGTACGATTTCGTCGGCATCTTGCCCATCGCCGATCGACACGAACTTCTAGGGGAGGCGCATCATGTCCTAGTCCATGCCCAAGTGGATGGTGACGCCAAACTCTAAACCAGAGAGGTCGATGACAACGGACTCGGGCGACGATGGTGGCGACGGGCACGGCGGGTGGTTGACTCTAGGATGTCCACCCACGTCTTCCTCGGCGACCTCGGTCTCGGCAACGCCCCATACCCGGTGGTCGTCCTAAACGCCCTCTCCTCAGTCCTATACCCGCCATGGCTGCCACGCTGCCTATGTTGCTGGTGGGAATGGAAGAAGGTGAGATTTGTGGAAGAAAATGGCCAAGGCTGGTATACTAAAAGGGCCAAGGCATTGGATATTGCCGCTGAGACCGAAACATGATGAAGGGAGGCGGATAGCCCAAAAGTCAGCCGGCATGGCCAGCTTTGGATTCAGCCTACGTCCATTGATGGCTAGAGGAAGAAAGCCAGTTCGGTCGCTATCATCCGGGCCCTCAGCCCACGCGGGCGGACATAGGAGCACGTGCATGTTGTCCGTGCAAACGCATCCGTTCTTTGAATTTGGTGGATGGATAGGTCACACCGAACGGATCGGTCCGTTTGGATTGCATGACTAGAGCGTGCGCGCTCGGTCGAGTTCAAACACACTAAAACCATTTGGGTAAACACGCCAGAACCATTTGAGTCACGTAGCGGGAGATGCCCTAACTACTCACTAAGAGCATCTCCACAAGCGCCAAGTAGGGCAGCTGGGTTGCCGCTTTTAGGGACACCTTTGCACGACCACGTTCCTAAACACTTAAAAAAAGTTTATTTGAATTTTATTCAATTTTAAAGTTACTTTTATAAGGTTTGAATGAAACTTAACTACAATAAAAAAAACCTAAATCTACTCGTCTTCGAAGCGGTAGTGGAACCAGCGTAGCCGGTGGCCTCATCTTTGGCTCAAGTGCAGTAGTCTAGATCATGTACAAGATGGCGAAACAACGCAGCTCGTGTAGTCGAAGACCTTCTTATCATCCTAACATGGGACATCAGAGCCTACATGAGCCTTTGCGGTAGTCGCGCAATCAAATAAAAAAAATATCAGTTACATGCATTGGAATACAGTCGAGCAGAAATTGAGAACAATTAATAAAACATTCACTTTATGACAATTTACCATGAATAAAGAAAAATTGTTTGATGTTAAATTAAATAAAAATAAGATAATCAACTGAGGTGCACACGTGATAAATATCCTCTAAGAGGACAAGGAGTTTACTTCTTCCTATATTTATAAAACGAAAACTTGTTGTCCGTCTGAAATTTTTTCACACATCCGTAAGGATATGCCAAGATGATTGCAACATCAGGAAGGGCTCCTCTGCCTGTCCAAGCGGCTCAAAGAGGCAATCGCCTCCTCTCGGCGCCTCACGCGGGTGTGGTTGGTTTGTCAAGCGAGAGACTACTTAGTTGTGAGATTTAACTGCCTTAGTGACCTTCTCTCTACCACGACAAGCTGCGATCTCTTTCTGAAGCTGCAACTACATGGTTTCTATGTTCGAATGTCGCTTCTCTAGTTTCAGGTGGTCAGCTTTCAGAAGCTCGAGCTGCCCGGACACATCAGAGTACGTATGCAGCCTCCACCCTCTCAGAGAAGGAATATGTCTCATTTTCCCTGAAAGTCACATCCTTGGTCATCCCTTCAAAACTATGATCCAAGGATCCACCCAAGAAGATGTGGCTTGATTGACCGCCTTCACGATATTTTCCTTATTAAATGGTCTCCTATACACGTAGAGCTTGATTGCTTTGAGGTTCATAAGCACGATCCCGAATTGTCGTGAATATGATCACGGCAGGTAGTACGGGGCGTAGCACTTCATCGATGCGGGGCAAGGGATGTGTAGCCATCTGCGGATCGAAGTGCACAAGACACGGAGTTTTACCCAGGTTTAGCCCCTCCGAAGAGTAAAAAGGTCACGTCCTGCTAGATCTATTGTCCAGTGATTGTTTTACAAGGGGGGTGCTCAGCCAGTCGCGCCACGCCGGCCGGGCGAGCACCCCTTGTAAAATAATCACAAAATAATAGATCTAGCAGGACGTGACCTTTTACTCTTCGGAGGGGCTGAACCTGGGTAAAACCCCGTGTCTTGTGCACCTCGATCCGTAAATGGCTACGCATCCCTTGCCCCGCATTGATGAAGTTCTATGCCCCGTAGTACCTGTCGTGGTCATATCCACGACACGTATGGCGCTCGAAGATGAGGCCTCTGGTGGGGAGATGAAGCCTCGATTTTGTCGCTCGGCTTGTCATAAGCAGTTGGCAAGATCGTCTCAACCAGGAACTACGTCTTATGAGATACAACCCTTGGAAATATTTTTCCGGGGTGGTATGGAGGTCCTTGCCACGTTCAACCAAATATATGATTGCATATTTGTCTTCCTCCCCCCATCTACAAAGAATATGGAAGCATTAAGACGGAAGCTCCTTAAAATGATATGTGTATGCATGTGCAAAAATAAACGACGACCTCCTTTATATGCGCCAAAACTCCATTTACAAGATACTTCACTCTCCATCCAAGGTTGATTATCGTTTTATTATTTGCACATACATTAACATACCATATATATTACCTTGTAAAAGGAACTCCTATATTAACACTTCCATATTCCTTGCATATGGAGTCGAGGAAGTCAAATATGCAGTCATATATTTTGCTAAGTGGGCCAAGGAGCTACATGCCACCACGGGAAAATATTTCCAAAGGTTTGCATCTTATAATCGGAGTTCTCGGTCCGGATGATCCTGCCAGTTGCCCATTAAAAGCCGGGCGAGAAACCGATGCTTCATCTCGCCACCACATACCTCATCTCCAAGCGCAATGCAGGAATCATGTGTATGGACCTCAAAGCGATCAAGCTCCACCTAAAAGACTATTCAACAAGGAAAATATCATGTAAGTGATCGATCTAGCCACGCCTTCGTGTGAGAAGCAATATGGCACCATGCATCCTAACGACTTATATGGGAGTTGGGTTCCATGCTAAAACCATTGGTTCATCATCTTGAGGGACAACAAGGCAGATGATTAAATGGAAAAATGATGTGACCTTCACGGATAAGGAGGCGCGTCCCTTCCTCATGAGAGTGGAGGTTGCCTACTCGATGTGTCTGGCTAACTCAAGTTTGTCAAAGGTGACCACTCGAAACTAAAGAAGCGGCGTCCATAGATAGAAACTCTGCACTTCAGCTTCAAAAGGAGGCCATGGTGTACATGAAGTTGGCTGACAAGGATATGGAGAGTGAGATTGCAATTTGCCGTTATGGAGAGAATGTCGTCGAGGCACTTGAATCTCACAACCATGTTGTCTCCCGCCCGCTCGACAGAGCCACCGCACTCGTGAAAAGCCAAGAAGAGGCGTGTGTGCTTTCCTGATGCCTTCCTGAGTCACCTCGACAGGTAGATGAGCCCATTCAATGCAAAATAAAGTCCAACGATGCTTTAATCGTCTTCGTGTATCCTTCCGGTTGGATGTCATTTTAAGATTAGCCAGATTCCCAACATATTTTCTTTTATATATATAGGAAGAAGTCAACTCCAAGTTCCTTTACAGGGCAATTATAACGTGTGCAGCTCAATCGAGTATTTTAGATTTTTTGTTTAAGCATCAAACAATTTCTTTTTTACTCATGCTAAATTATAATAAATCGAATGCTTCATCATTCATTATGAGTTTCTGCTCGATTATATTCCGGTGCATGTAAATGGTTTTTTATTTGATCAGCACGACTGCAGCAAAAGCTCATGTATACTCTGATGTCAGAATGATGATAAGGTTCTCATCGCGCCTGACCTCGTCGTCAAGGAAAGCAGCATCCTTGTCGATGCACGTTGCGGGATGTCACGATAATTCATTCCTTGATGTACTCGATCCTAATATGTAAAACGGCTTGGCCAGAGCTTCATTTGCACCCGAGGATCCATCAACCTTTTTTTTTATCTACTCTCACAAGAGGAACGAAGAAAAAAATACGAGGAAGTATAAATCAAACATCCTTAAAGCAAAAGCGTTAGGCGCTACACACTCGTACTTAAGCTTTATTTCATGACATATCTTTTATCGCTAATTTGGTGCCTTGTTTTGGATAGAATGTTTGATGTTGCCGGTTCAACATTTACTCTTGTATATAACCTTGTTAAGTGGTATTAGCTCTCTATCTGCATTAGTATGGATATTATTTCTCTGCCATATTGGACAATCATATTTTATTTGTGTTTGCTTTAGCATGTAAGAAGGTTTTATCTATGTTATAATTGAACTTGTGTTTTCATATGCAGTACTAACTCAAAGTAAAATCAATAACCAGCAGAAAGAAAATTCAACCTTCTTTCGGACATGTGCTTGTGACCCGGTGCGTAGAAATCATCACCATCCGAGGCGACATAGACCGCAATCTGAAGTGTGGCGCGTATTAAGCATCAGGATAAATTAGGGATCTATTCTCTCTTTCTCTAGTTTGTTGTAGCGAGGTGTGGCTAGAACACTATCCATCTCTTTTGGTAACAGTTTCCTACGATACCAACACAACGCAATTTCTTGTTCTTTTCTCATATGGACATACCTCATTGACATGTGATCGATCTCATGCACTTTTTCACGTGTACACTAAAAAGGTCAACTGAATGCATGCATGCACCTATTTATTTTCCTTTTTATTCTCTATTATCTATTTATAGTAATTAGAAAAATGTCAAAAGCGGAAACTTTAACTAAATCTCATCCGAGAATCCCAACATTCCCATGGACCATGGGATTTGGGCTAGCTAGTGTCCATTGTAGCGCGCAGTACTTGAATTTGTACTAACATAGCCAGGCAATTCCTAGTTCCTACTTTTGCAATTAATCACGCCATGACAACCATCGCTGTATCTTATTGACAAACTGTATTGTAAAATATCAAGCGACTTACACGATCAATCTATCAATCAATTAATCAGTATGGCTCAAATCAACGCATAGAGGAAACACAGGTAAATTACCTGTTTATGCTCATGCGATGAAGCCTTCCACCGTTTCCATGCTCCACTGAAAGTCCCGCGCCCGCTGACCGGCGGCGGCCGCTGCCGGCCTCCATCAATCGTCGCGTTCTGTCCTAGATTAGGGGTCCGTGCCCGCGCCGCTGCTCAAGCGAGACACAGAGATAGGTCAACGGAAGTCCGGAACACCGGAAACTACATATTGATCTACAATGGGCCTAGCTTCCTGCCGTCTTCGGCCATTATTCGGCCCGAACTACTACGGCATAAAGGGCCCAGGTGTATAACGAAAAGGCCATTTGTCAGCTGTACGCGTAGTTTTCTTTCTCGGGTTGGGTAGGTGTTGGAGATATGCCCAAGAGGCAATAGTAAAATGGTTATTATAATACTCCCTCCGTTCCTTTCTATAGTGCCTATAGATTTTTGGCATTTGTTTCAGAATGTAAGGTTGTAGCTTAGCTTTTTTTTCGATTACCCCCTCCCCGTTCAGCTCCAAAATCGTTCAGGTCCCAAATTTGTTATGGTAAGTTAGTAAGATACGGATTTTCCAATTTTTACGTTGATCTCAAATCGTTCAGCTAGGGGTCTTGTGTGAAAAATACTCTTGCGCTAATTTCCGTGCCAAAAAACTATAGGCACTATAGAATGGAATAGAGGGAGTATATCTTTGTGTTTATGATAAATGTTTGCATACCATGCTATAATTGTATTAACCGAAACATTGATACATGTGTGTTATGTAAACAACAAGGAGTCCCTAGTAAGCCTCTTGTATAACTAGCTTGTTGATTAATATATGATCAAGGTTTCGTGATCATGAACATTGGAGGTTATTAATAACAAGGTTATGTTATTAGGTGAATGATATAATGGACATACATCCAAATAAGCGTAGCATAAGATCACGTTATTAAGTTCAGTTTGCTATAAGCTTTCGATACATAGTTACCTAGTCCTTCGACCATGAGATCATGTAAATCACTTATACCGGAAGGGTACTTTGATTACATCAAACGTCACTGCGTAAATGGGTGGTTATAAAAGTGGGATTAAGTATTCGGAAAGTATGAGTTGAGGCATATGGATCAAGAATGGGATTTGTCCATCCCGATGACGGATAGATATACTCTGGGCCCTCTCGGTGGAATGTCTTCTGATTAGCTTGCAAGCATGTGAATAGTTCACAAGAGATGATATGCCACGATACGAGTAAAGAGTACTTGTCGGTGACGAGGTTGAACAAGGTATCGTGATACCGATGATGGAAGAACTCACCATGGAAGGGGGTGGGACTCCACCAACCCTAACCAGCCAACCAAGTGGGAGGGTGGAGTCCATGGTGGACTCCACCTCCTTGGCCGGCCAAGCTAAGGGGGAAAGGGAGGGTCCCTGTCCCTCTAGGTTTCGTCCATATGACAGTTTTGAGTTGGACTTCAGATTGGTTTTGGGGCAA
Source organism: Lolium rigidum (assembly GCF_022539505.1). Taxonomy (NCBI): domain Eukaryota; kingdom Viridiplantae; phylum Streptophyta; class Magnoliopsida; order Poales; family Poaceae; genus Lolium; species Lolium rigidum. The sequence goes on along the minus strand of NC_061513.1, from coordinate 73,094,911 downwards.
ACCCTAGGGGGGCTCCACCTATATAAAGAGGAGGAGAGGGGGGCTGGCCGGCCACATCAAGGCTGCCCTTGGCCGCACCCCTCCGTCTCTCCCAAACCCTAACACCACTCCCTCCTCCACCTCTCTCCCGTAGCGTTTACGGCGAAGCCCTGCCGGAGATCTCCACCACCACCGACACCACGCCGTCGTGCTGTCGGGATTCCGAGGAGGATCTACTACATCCGGCCGCCCGGCCGGAACGGGGAGAAGGACGTCGTCATCAACACCGAACGTGTGACCGAGTACGGAGGTGCTGCCCGGCCGTGGCACCGTCAAGATCTTCTACGCGCTTTCGAAAGCGGCAAGTGATCGACTACAGCAACAACGAGATCTAATCTCGTAGGCTTTTGAAATCTTCGAGGGTTAGTCTCATGATCTTCTTGTTGCTACCATCTTCTAGATCGGATCTTGGCTTGTTATTCGTTCTTGCGGTAGGAATTTTTTTGTTTTCTATGCTACGAATCCCATCAGTAGGCTGGGCCACGGCCTATTAGCTTATGTATGATTTTTTTCTGTTTTTCTGTAACTAATTTTTTTTCTGTTTTAAAATCTAACATTTTTTATGAAACTATGTTTCTAGAATTTTTCTAAATATGAACATTTTTAAATTTTGAACAGTTTTATATTTTGAACATTTTTTGATATGATCATTATTGTATTGTGGCAACCGGTAGGAGCCTGATGGTTGTCTTTATATTTCATGTAGTAGTATTATGTCAAAGTAGTTGTAATAGTTGCTACATGTGGTGAACAACCATGAAGACGGTGCCATGGACCTTGACGCTAAGCCGACGATGATGGAGATCATGCCCGTTGATGATGGAGATCATGTCCGTGCTTTGGAGATGAAGATCAAAGGCGCAAAGACTAAAGGGCCATATCGTATCACATATGAATTGCATGTGATGTTAATCCTTTATGCATCTTATCTTGCTTAGATCGCGACAATAGCATTATAAGATGAGCCCTCACATTAATATCAAGATAATAAAGTGTTCTCCCCTTGTATGCATCGTTGCTACAGTTCGTCGTTTTGAAGCATCTCGTGATGATCGGATGTGATAGATTCTATGTTCACGTACAACGGGTGTAAGCCATGTTGCACACGCGGAAATACTTGGGTTTGCTTGACGAGCCTAGCATGTACAGACATGGCCTCGGAACACAGGAAACCGAAAGGTTGAACACGAGTCATATGGATGATATGATCAACATGTTGATGTTCACCATTGAAGCTACATCATCTCACGCGATGATCGGTTTTGATGTAGTGGATTTGGATTGTGTGCCACTAAACAACTATGAGGGATGTTGTATTAAGTGGGAGTTCATTAGTAATTAGATTAAAACATGAACTAATTATCATGAACATAGTCTGAATAGTATTTTGAATTAAATTTGTAGAATTGGCATCCGTTTTGTACCATGCGCTAGTCTTGTAATTGAGATAGAAATACTGTTAAATCTGACAAGAAACTTTACGGGCTGGTACCGTATTGTTAAAAAATCAAGAAATGATTAAGTCCTATTGAAAACTTTTAGTAAACCTCACATTGTTGATTCAAAGAGCTATGGTTTCAATTAGTACCTAAAGTCATCTTGTCTCCGTGAAACTTGAAGTTCAAATCCATTTGAAATGTAAGGAGGTGGAAATTTTGTTTTCAGAAATAAGCAAGGTATGAGATATATGTGATATCTATGACCTTATTGCAAGATGATAGAATATAATCTAGTGAGACTACATAAACTCATAAGTTTTATGGGAATGTATGAAGGTTGAAGACGACAGGCGTCCCAATCCTCCAACTATTGGGGCACTAACGATATTCGCATATCCATGAAATGATCTTCCTTAGTATGCACCGTTGCTAAGACTCGTCGTTTCGAAGCATCTCGTGATGATCGGGTGCTATAGATTCTACGTGTGCATACAACGGGTGCAAGCCAGATTTGCACATGCGAATACTAAGGTTAAACTTTATGAGCCTAGCATGTACAGACGTGGTCTCAGAAAGTCGTCATGATTTGATGGATAAAAATTATGAGTGAAATTGTTCATCACATTAAAAGGTTACTAATAGTGAAATCCGGAACACTTGTCATATGATGATCAACTTCAAAGTAAGAACCTCAAGGTTATTGGTATTTGACCAACAAACCTAGAAGTTATTGATGTTGAAGTGTTTTTCTGAGAATGAGGAAAGCTAAAAAAGAAACTACAAAAGATTATTGGCAGAAAGAAAGAAAAGACTAGAAAGTCTAGCTCGGGTGTATATAGATGATATACATGTTATGAATGTATTCCTAGTTTGGTCACACAATGAAATTCTTGGGTATTTGTACCATATTGGTTGGTATGAAGTGTCATACAAAACAACGCAATACAATAATACAATGGCCTAAGTGACTGACAAGGAATATGATAGGAATGCACGTCTGGAACAAAAATAAAGTGTTATTATGTTCGTCGTTGGCATTCTATCTAGCCCTTTAGATTTATAATAAAGAACTTCATAATTGTTGTTTTGTTCTGGTCAAATGAAAACAATGAGTTGTTCAATTTTTTTGACAGTATTCCATGTACGATGGATAAGTTATTATAAATCTTTATGGTGAAACACACATGCATAACACTGACGCTAAAACGCCATAAGTCAAATGATTTGAATTCCACTTATTTGTGGAACCGCCATTTAGGTCATGTTAGAAAGGAACGCATGAAGAAACTCCATGCAGATGGATTTTTGGAGTCATTCGATTTTTGAATCGTCTCGCGCTTGCAAATCTTTTTTAAAGAGAATGACTGAAATACCGTTCATAGGCCAAGAGTTGAACATGCAACTAACTTAGTGGAAACATACATGATGATGTATGTGGTTCACTGGGTAGTTGTGTGCGGGAGATTCTTCTACTTCATGAAAACTTCCAACAATGAATTGAGCATATATATGTGGATATATTCGATAAGGAAGAAGTTTGAAACATTTGAATGAATTTGAATAAATTTCAGCATGAAGTGGAAATCATCGTAATAGAAAAGTCAAATATCTATGATTGGATCATGGTGGAAATATTTGAATTACGAGTTTTAGCGAACATCTAAGAGAGTTATGAAATTGTTCTACAACTCACATTTCTTGGAGTATCATAGTGATGATGTAGTATCCGAGAGATGTATCCAAACCTTGTTGGATTAATGATGAGATAAAATAATATGACGCCATTATATTTTGTGGATTATGCTTTAGAGACTACCGCTTTTACACTAAATAGAGCATCATCATGATCCGTTGAAATGACACCATACAAGTTATGGCATGGGTATAAACCCTAATAGTCCTTTCTTCAAATTTTGGTATAAGTAAATGATTTTACAACCAAAACCGAATGAATGTCTTTGTTGTTGTCCCAGAAAACAAATTGAGAATTCTTTCCACTATGAAGTAAAAAAAAACAAAAGTGTTTTTTAATGTTACTTGCTTATTTCCAAGAAATTGTTTTCTAGCGAAGTATTTGAGTGGGAGGACAATAGTACTTGATAAGGTTTAATGAACCTGAGCATAATGATCAGAGTAGCGCAGCATCGGAAATGGTTCCGGAAGCGGCCACGAAGATCATAGCTCCCATGACTACAAAGTGTTTTAGCCATGGAAATCGAAGTACCTATTGAACCTTGTAGGTATGGTTTACTTTGTGATCAAATAAATGATTTGTGGACAAAGGATTGATTTTGAACAATAATAAACCAACTACATACAAAGAAGTTATGATGGGCCCTGACTCCGTTAAGATGGCTATGCGCCATGAAATCCAAGATAGGTGAATACTTTTTGAAAGTAAATGAATCTATGAAATTGATGGACTTGGATGAAATATCCTTGAAGAAGCTCGACTTGTCAAATAGTTGTTTACGATAAAGTTCAAAGAGTTGACTACGATAAGATTAGATCTTCCGTAGCGATGCTTATAGTCTATGTGAATTAGATAATCGCTACATATTTCTTTTATGAGATATGCTAGTAGGATGGTAAAATACATTACTTAACAGAAGAGTTTTGCTAGTCCGTGGAATACTAGATAGGTATACGAACTTCAATTGGATGAAGTGAGTATCGTGGAGTTGGAATCTTCTTCACCAGATGAAATAGTCAAAGAGTTTTTGATTTCATCAGAAACGATTTTTGATTTCATCAGAAACGATGAAGATGTTTGCATTTGCAAGAAATTAAGTGGGAGCGCTGAGACATATTTATAATACTTTATGTAGATGACATATCGTTGATTATAAATGATGTAATTATATACTTGATGTGAATAAAAGGTTTCATTGAGAATTAACTTCAATGAAAGGATATGGACTGAAACATATTTAGTGTCAAGATCTATGAAAATAGATTGAAACACATAATAAGTTTAAGTCAAAGTACATAGAATGGATATTGAAGTAGTTCAATATAGAAATATTAAGAAGGTGTTCTTTTCATGTGAAGGTTTAACAAGACTTGAGTGTATCTGACACTCAATGAGTAAAAAACACATGAGTGATTTTAGATCACGATTAATATGTACACAATCGGATATCCTGTGCTCTAAAGAGTTGTGAGCATGTACCAGAATGATTCATATGATGATCATTGGACGACAGTAAGAATATCATTGGGTACTTTAGAAGAACCAAGGATATATATATATAGTTTTGTATGGGACAATGACAAACAAATCGCTGTAAGGTGTTGCACCGATATTAGTTTGGTCACATATAAAAATGAATTTCAAATCTCAATTAGGCTAAGTGTTGTTTAAAAGGTAGCACAATGCTAGATTTAGAAGAGTTCTAAATATTGTGACGGATTCTACAAACGAAGGCGAGTATGTCATTGTTTTGACAATGACTAAGGATGTTAAGTCGAAAAGTTCTTTGAGAACTTGGTGTAGTTCCGATAGTGTCAGAACTTTGAAGCTATATTGTGTATGACAATATTAGTGACATATTTCAGACCGCGGAATTAAGGTTCCACCAGAAGACCGAACATATACGATTAATGCCAACTCATTTGGAAAATGAGTGATGCGTTGAGACGCAAATGAATTGCAAAATACATACGTTTCTAAGCATGTCAGATCCGTTGACTAAAACCTCTCCCGTGAGCAAAACATGATAAAGCACCAGAAGGCCAAGGTGTTATATCTTTACAAATGTAAACTAGATTATTGACTCTAGTGCAAGTGGGAGAGTGTTGGAGATATGCCCAAGAGGCAATAATAAAATGGTTATTATAATATATCTTTGTGTTTATGATAAATGTTTGCATACCATGCTATAATTCTATTAACCGAAACATTGATACATGTGTATATGTAAACAACAATGAGTACCTATAATTCTATTAACCGAAACATTGATACATGAGGTTATTAATAACAAGGTTATGTCATTAGGTGAATGATATAATGGACATACACCCAAATAAGCGTAGCATAAGATCACGTCATTAAGTTCAGTTTGCTATAAGCTTTCGATACATAGTTACCTCTAGTCCTTCGACCATGAGATCATGTAAATCACTTATACCGGAAGGGTACTTTGATTACATGAAACGCCACTGCGTAAATGGGTGGTTATAAAGGTGGGATTAAGTATTCGGAAAGTATGAGTTGAGGCATATGGATCAAGAGTGGGATTTGTCCATCCCGATGACGGATAGATATAATCTGGGCCCTCTCGGTGGAATGTCGTCTGATTAGCTTGCAAGCATGTGAATAGTTCACAAGTGACAAGGGATTAACTTGTCAATGCCTATGGATTGTAGACTAGGGTTTAGTTGGAAGTAGAGGACAAGTAGATCTCGAGGGTTTCAGCCGGAAAGTACTCGACTAACAGGAAACTAGGGTTATGTTGACAACGAAATCGATCCCCTCTTCGTCCCTCGACCCCCCCCCCCCTATAGAGGAGGCGGAGCCGAGGGTTTCGTGACACACGAGTTACAGAGCTCGGGAGACAATCTGAGTCCATCCTGTAATAGTTACAAATCAAGATTCCTAATACAATTCTATCTTTCCAAACTCTCTCCTAACTGGGCTTCTGAACTTCATAATCTTTGGGTCGTGGGCCTTCAGTAAAACCCTGGGTACCTTCTTCGGCAGGCCCATTGGGGATGCCTATGTCAGTAGCCCCCGAGATTTTGCTTGAATCGAAGAATCAGGGAAAATCTCCAACTTTGTAATTATAACACAGCTTCTTCGAGTTAACACATATTTCTAATAAATTAATCATATATTGCACAGGGATAACGGTAATTGGGGCTAGTTCATCTGACGGATCAGGTACTAGTTAACTGCTCTTGTGGCAATCCACCAAAACCTACTTCAAGATCACGTCCCCGGACATGATCTCGGGATACTGGTGCAATTCGACATGCGCCGCTTAAGGTCTTACCAGATGTCGAATTCCAGTCATGTTTTATCGGGTATCTAACGCGTCCGTTAGGATTTTTCTTTGCATCTGTTGATACAGAAAAAAGTAGCAAAACGCCGTCAGAGACGATGCTATGCCACACAGGACGGATCCCGGGGACTTACCTTCGCAAAGTATTGCGGCATTCAGAGATTAATTTGCGACTGAGGCACTCTGAGAATATATTGTCGAGTACTTTTTCGGCTGCTGGAATAGCACATTTGTTCGAGTCATCGGATGACTTGTATATTTTTATCTTGACTTCCCGATGGGAGTATATGAAGAGTTATTTGTATAACTCGAAATATGCTCATCACACTCTTTATATTTTCATCGGGCAGGCGAACAGCGTTCCCGATGGGAGTAGCCCCCGAGGCTACAACCAAGTGCTTGGACTTGGTTGTAGGCTCACCATTTTAACGCCTTTTATCGCTATATTGCCATCTTTTTCGAGTTCTGCTATCTTTCTCGGGTGCGCGACCAGCGCTCCCGATGGGAGTAGCCCCCGAGCATATGGACAAATGCTTGCATTTGATCATAGGCTCTCGCCTATTCTTTCTTGCCGTACTCGAGGTTTCCTTCTTTCTAAAGTATCCCCCGAGCATTTGATCAAAAACTTGTATTTGATCAAAAGCTCTCGAAATTATCATCACTCTTCATAACACCGCAGTCGAAATTTTCCTTTGTTAAAGTGACATCAGTGCTGAAGATAGCCACGACCACGGTATCGGGAAAACGCGAGTTCTGTCCTGTCGCTGACCCGTGGACCCAAAGTCTGCAGCACTTTGACACGTTGCGTAAGTGGGTGACACACGTCCTCCGCTTTTTCTGGCACGCGCGCTGTAGCGCCTGTCCAGTTCCTTCACAGTGAAAATATATTTTTACCCCTTGAGCCACGTGTAAAGAATCAAATCCATTCTCATATCATCCAATGGTGCGTCGATTCGCAAGTTGTCTATAAAGGACCTTCTTCTTCCTCCGTTCTCCCCTTCGCTGCGTCGCACCTCTGCTTCTATCTCTTTCCAAAATCCCCATTGCCAAAAACGCTCTTGCGCCCGTGCTTACTTCCCTACCACAGTCAATCCCACTGAATGCCGCAGTGGTCAAGGCTTACCAAGCACACCTCCCCCATGGCGACGGAAGACCTGCAGTTCTCCGAGTGGGAGAGATCTAGGATCTCCAATCAAGACGTGAACCTGCTCAAGAAGCTCGGGTTCATGAAGCAGGAGAAGACGCTGATCTTCCCCGGCGAGGAGAGCTACCCCACGCCGCGCATTGGATACCGGGTAACCTTTGTTGACCACCTCATCCGCGGCTTAGCTACTCCGATCCACGAATTTCTTCGTGGATTACTCTTTGTTTATGGTCTAGAACTCCATCATCTCACCCCCAATTCCATCCTTCACATCTCTATCTTCATCACCCTCTGCGAATGCTTTCTCGGGACCCCTTCCTACTGGGGCCTGTGGAAACGCATATTCCTTGTCCGCCGCAACAGCTCCCACACCACCGCCTATAATGTAGGTGGTGTAGTTATATGCGTCCGCCCAAATGTCGAATATTTCGATGTCAAGTTCCCTGACTCTGTTCAAGGGTGGCGCAAAAGATGGCTTTATGTCCATGAAGAGCACAATGACGCGCAGGAGTACAATGTCGCTCCTTTTGATGGTGGCGAGAAAATCTTTCGTCATCGTTCGTGGGACGCTGAAGCTTCTGATGAAGAGAAAACGGCAACAGATGCGCTGATGAAGCGCATCCACGAACTCCAGAATATCCGCGGCAAAGAACTGTCGGGTATTCAGATTACTGCGTACTTCCTTAGGATTAGGGTGCAGCCTCTTCAAGCTCGCAAGAACCCTCTCTGGATGTATGCTGGTGATACGTCTCAAACGTATCTATAATTTCTTATGTTCCATGCTACTTTTATGATGATACTCACATGTTTTATACACATTATATGTCATTATTATGCATTTTCCGGCACTAACCTATTGACGAGATGCCGAAGAGCCGATTCTTGTTTTCTGCTGTTTTTGGTTTCAGAAATCCTAGTAAGGAAATATTCTCGGAGTTGGACGAAATCAACGCCCGGGGTCTTATTTTTCCACGAAGCTTCCGGAAGACCGAGGAGATACGAAGTGGGGCCACGAGGTGGCGACACACTAGGGCGGCGCGGCCCGGGCCTTGGCCGCGCGGCCCTAGCGTGTGGGCCCCTCGTGACGCCCCGACTACTGCCCTTCCGCCTACTTAAAGCCTTCGTCGCGAAAACCCCGATGCCGAGAGCCACGATACGGAAAACCTTCCGGAGACGCCGCCGCCGCCAATCCCATCTCGGGGGATTCAGGAGATCGCCTCCGGCACCATGCCGGAGAGGGGAATCATCTCCCGGAGGTCTCTTCATCACCATGATCGCCTCCGGATCGATGTGTGAGTAGTTCACCCCTGGACTATGGGTCCATAGCAGTAGCTAGATGGTTGTCTTCTCCTCATTGTGCTATCATGTTAGATCTTGTGAGCTGCCTATCATGATCAAGATCATCTATTTGTAATGCTACATGTTGTGTTTGTTGGGATCCGATGAATATTGAATACTATGTCAAGTTGATTATCAATCTATCATATATGTTGTTTATGTTCTTGCATGCTCTCCGTTGCTAGTAGAGGCTTGATACGTCTCCGACGTATCGATAATTTCTTGTGTTCCATGCCACATTATTGATGATTTCTACATGTTATATGCACACTTTATGTCATATTCGTGCATTTTCTGGAACTAACCTATTAACAAGATGCCGAAGTGCCGATTGCTTGTTTTTCGTTGTTTTTGGTTTCAGAAATCCTAGTAAAGAAATATTCTCGGAATTGGACGAAATCAACGCCCAGGTTCCTATTTTGCCCGGAAGCATCCAGAACACACGAGAACCGCCAGAGAGGGGGCATAGGCCCACCAGACGCCAGGCTGGCGCGGCCTGGGGGTGGCTCGCGCCCCCCTATGGTGTCGTCGCCTCGTTGACCTTCTGACGCCGCCTCTTCGCCTATATAAAGGTCCCAGACCTAAAACCTCGACACGGAAAAGCCACGGTACGAGAAACCTTCCAGAGCCGCCGCCATCGCGAAGCCAAGATCTGGGGGACGGGAGTCTCCGTTCCGGCACGCCGCCGGGACGGGGAAGTGCCCCGGAAGGCTCCTCCATCGACACCACCGCCATCTCCATCAACGCTGCTGTCTCCCATGAGGAGGGAGTAGTTCTCCATCGAGGCTCGGGGCTGTACCGGTAGCTATGTGGTTAATCTCTCTCCTATGTACTTCAATACAATGATCTCATGAGCTGCTTTACATGATTGAGATTCATATGAGTTTTGTATCACAATTCATCTATGTGCTACTCATGTGATGTTATTAAAGTAGTCTATTCCTCCTGCATGGTGTAAAGGTGACTAGTGTGTGCACCGTGTGGTTCTTGTCGTAGGCTATGATCATGATCTCTTGTAGATTGTGGAGTTAATTATCATTATGATAGTATTGATGTGATCTATTCCTCCTTCATAGTGTAATGTGGACGAGTGTGTGCGCTATGTTAGTTCTTGGTTTATTTTGCAATGATCTATTATGCTCTAAGGTTATTTAAATATGAACATCGAATGTTGTGGAGCTTGTTAACTCCGGCATTGAGGTGCTCTTGTAGCCCTACACAACGGCTGGTGTTTGTCATCCAACAAAAGAGTGTATGTAGCACATATGAGAAAGAGTTATTTATTATGTGATCAATGTTGAGAGTGTCCACTAGTGAAAGTGTAATCCCTAGGCCTTGTTCCTAAATGCTGCTATCGCTTGCTTGTTTCTTGTTTTCTTGCGTTACTACTGTCTGCGTTACTACTTGCTCATACTTATTCATACCACCTGTATTTCACTATCTCTTCGCCGAACTAGTGCACCTATTAGGTGTGTTGGGGACACAAGAGACTTCTTGCTTTGTGGTTGCGGGGTTGCATGAGAGGGATATCTTTGACCTCTTCCTCCCTGAGTTCGATAAACCTTGGGTGATCCACTTAAGGGAAACTTGCTGCTGTTCTACAAACCTCTGCTCTTGGAGGCCCAACACTGTCTACAAGAATAGAAGCACCCGTAGACATCAAGGCTCTGGCCAAGTTGATACTTGTGACTCCAAGAGGGAGTATTTATGCCCGATAGTGGGTTCATGCCTCCATATAATCTGGGACAGTGACAGAAAGTTCTAAGGTTGTGGATGTGCTGTTGCCACTAGGGATAAAACATCGATGCTTTGTCTAAGGATATTTGTGTTGATTACATTACGCACCATACTTAATGCAATTGTCTGTTGTTTGCAACTTAATGCTGGAAGGGGTTCGGATGATAACTTCGAAGGTGGACTTTTTAGGCATAGATGCATGCTTTGGATAGCGGTCTATGTACTTTGTCGTAATGCCACGATTAAATCTCATAGTACTCATCATGATATATGTATGTGCATTGTTATGCCTTCTTTATTTGTCAATTGCCCAATTGTAATTCGTTCACCCAACATGCTATTTATCTTATGGGAGAGACACCACTAGTGAACTGTGGACCCCGGTCCATTCTTTACATCTGAAATACAATCTATCGCAATACTTGTTCTTTACTGTTCTTCGCAAACAAACATCATCATCCACACTATACATCTAATCCTTTGTTTACAGCAAGCCGGTGAGATTGACAACCTCACTATTACGTTGGGGCAAAGTACTTTGATTGTGTTCTGCAGGTTCCACGTTGGCGCCGAAATCCCTGGTGTTGCGCCGCAGTACACTCCGTCACCAACAACCTTCACGTGTTCCTTGACTCCTAGTGGTTCGATAACCTTGGTTTCATACTGAGGGAAAACTCGCTGCTGTACGCATCACACCTTCCTCTTGGGGTTCCCAACGGACGTGTGTTAACTACTACCACGCCAACAGCAAGGATTTTTCTGGCGCCGTTGTCGTGGAGATCAAGACACGCTGCAAGGGGAGTCTCCCACATCTAATCTCTTAACTTTGTTTTTGTCTTGCTTTACTTTATTTTATTTACTGCTTTGTTTTCTCTTTATATCAAAAACAAAAAAAAAATTAGTTGTTAGTTTTACTTTATTTACTGTCTTGTTCTCTATATTCAAAACACACAAAAATTAGTTACTTGCATTTACTTTATTTACCTTTTGTTTATTTCATCATGTTTCCTCCTAAATACACTCTAACAGACATACCGGTAGGATGAGGATCTATAATTGGAAGAGATAATATAGAAGCATTTTTCACCCATATTAGTATGGATGAAGATTTTGAAGATACACCCTTGGTAAAAGTTGCTCCTACTTATGAGAGTGCTACTGCCTGTTTGATACACATGTTGGAAACTAGATTTGTTAATCTCAATACTATAATTCAACATATGTTTCTTACACTCTCTGATATGGAAAGGGGAGAAAAGAGAATTTTTTTTCTAAAAGTCCTTCATAGAGAATTTGAAGATATAGCTAAAGAAGCTAGAAAAGTTTTTATTAAGCATAAGAGGCTTGGCTTTTATACCGACTTTGCAAGAACACTTGAAAAGATGGACATGGATAGAATAAAGTACACTAATAATACTAATGATGGTGGGGATATTAAAGTATCGATACCTAGTAAGCTCCTAGGAATGCATGAAGCTCTAGAAAATAACTATGGTTGGCTTGTTCCTGAAAATTTGTTTGATGAGAATAGCAAGCCTAAGAGTAATGAAAAAGGAGCCTCCGAAACTTACATAGATAAGATACAATGCATAGTTGAGAAAACTCCAAACCCCTCTGTTGATGCTTCATCTCTTGATAATACTTGATTCGGACTTTACGCGCCTAGGCGAAAGGCGTTAAAGAAAAACGCTTATGGGAGACAACCCATTATTTTACTTCTGCACTTTATTTTATATTTGAGTCTTGGAAGTTGTTACTACTGTAGCAACCTCTCCTTATCTTTATTCTATTGCATTGTTGTGCCAACTAAAGTCTTTGATAGTAAAGTCAATACTAGATTTGGATTACTGCGCAGGAACAGATTTCTTGCTGTCACGAAATTGAGCCGCCCCTTCTGTAGAAAATTTAGAAAAATCTGCCAATTTACGTGCGTGATCCTCAGATATGTACGCAACTTTCATTCAATTTGGGCATTTTCATCTGAGCAAGTAAAGTGCCTCTAAAAAATTCGTCTTTACGGACTGTTCTGTTTTGATAGATTCTGCCTTTTATTTCACATTGCCTGTTTTGCTATGTTTGATGGATTTCTTTGTTCCATTAACTTTCAGTAGCTTTGTGCAATGTACAGAAGTGTTAAGAATGATTATGTCTCCTCTGAATATATGAATTTTCAATTATGCACTAACCCTCTAATGAGATTGTTTTGAGTTTGGTGTGGAGGAAGTTTTCAAGGGTCAAGAGAGGAGGATGATACAATATGATCAAGAAGAGTGAAAAGTCTAAGCTTGGGGATGCCCCCGTGGTTCATCCCTGCATATTTTAAGAAGACTCAAGCATCTAAGCTTGGGGATGCCCAAGGCATCCCTTCTTCATCGACAACTTATCAGGTCACCTCTAGTGAAACTATATTTTTATTCCGTCGCATCTTATGTGCTTTACTTGGAGCGTCTATTGTTTTTGTTTTTGTTTTTGTTTGAATAAAATCGGATCCTAGCATTCTTTGTTTGGGAGAGAGACACGCTCCGCTGTTTCGTATGAACACATATGTTCTTAGCTTTATTCTTAATGTTCATGGCGAAGGTTGAACTACTTCGTTCATTGTTATATGGTTGGAAACGAGAAAATGCTGCATGTGGTAAATGGTATAATGTCTTGAATAATTTGATACTTGGCAATTGTTGTGCTCATATAGATCATGTTTAAGCTCTTGCATCATGTACTTTGCACCCATTAATGAAGAACTACATAGAGCTTGTTAAAATTTGGTTTGCATGATTGGTCTCTAGAGTCTAGATATTTTACGGTTAAGGTGTTTGAACAACAAGGAGACGATGTAAAGTCTTATAATGCTTACAATATGTTCATATGTGAGTTTTGCTGCACCATTTTATACTTGAGTTTGCTTCAAACAACCTTGCTAGCCTAGCCTTGTATTGAGAGGAATTCTTCTCGTGCATCCAAATCCTTGAGCCAAAAACTATGCCATTTGTGTCCACCATACCTACCTACTACATGGTATTTCTCTACCATTCCAAAGTACATTACTTGAGTGCTACCTTTAAAAATTCTATCCTTTGTCTTTGCAATATATAGCTCATGGGAAAAATAGCCTTAAAAACTATTGTGGTGAAGATTATGTACTTATGTGTCTTATTTCTTAATAAGTTGCTTGTTGAGCGGTAACCATGTTTACGGGGACGCCATCAACTATTACACCTTTGTTGAATATCATGTGAGTTGCTATGCATGTTCGTCTTGTCTGAAGTAAGGGCGATTTTCATGATCAAATGGTTTGAGTATGCATATTGTTAGAGAAGAACATTGGGCCGCTAACTAAAGCCATGATTCATGGTGGAAGTTTCGAGTTTGGACAACTAATCCTCAATCTCTTATGAGAATTTTATACGTTGTTGAATGCTTATGCATTAAAGAGGAGTCCATTATCCGTTGTCTATGTTGTCCCGGTATGGATGTCTAAGTTGAGAATAATCAAAAGCGAGAAATCCAATGCGAGCTTTCTCCTTAGACCTTTGTACAGGCGGCATAGAGGTACCCCTTTGTGACACTTGGTTGAAACATATGCTATGCGATGATAATCCATGTTAATCCAAGCTAATTAGGACAAGGTGCGAGCACTATTGGTATACTATGCATGAGGCTTGCAACTTATAGGATGTCTTATACATAACACATATGATTTAGTACTACCGTTGACAAAAAATTGTTTCTTGTTTTCAAAATGAAAAGCTCTAGCACAAAAATAGTAATCCATGCTTCCCTCTACGAAGGGACTATCTTCTACCTTATTGTTGAGTCAGTTTACCTATTCTTTCTATCTCAGAAGCAAACACTTGTATGAACTGTGTGCATTGATTCCTACATGTTTACCTATTGCACTTGTTATATTACTTTGTGTTGACAATTATCCATGATATATACATGTTGAAGTTGAAAGCAACCGCTGAAACTTATATCTTCCTTTGTGTTGTTTCAAAGCTTTCTACTAAGAATCTATTGCTTTATGAGTAACTCTTATGCAAGTCTTATTGATGCTTGTCTTGAAAGTACTATTCATGAAAAGTCTTTGCTATATGATTCATTTGTTTACTCATTGTCTTCACCATTGCTTCGAATTGCTGCATTCATCTCATATGCTTTACAATAGTATTGATCAAGATTATGATAGCATGTCACTTCAGAAATTATCTTTGTTATCGTTTACCTACTCGAGGGCGAGTAGGAACTAAGATTGGGGATGCTTGATACGTCTCAAACGTATCTATAATTTCTTATGTTTCATGCTACTTTTATGATGATACTCACATGTTTTATACACATTATATGTCATTATTATGCATTTTCCGGCACTAACCTATTGTCGAGATGCCGAAGAGCCGATTCTGTCGTTTTCTGCTGTTTTTGGTTTCAGAAATCCTAGTAAGGAAATATTCTCGGAATTGGACGAAATCAACGCCCAGGGTCTTATTTTTCCACGAAGCTTCCGGAAGACCGAGGGAGATACGAAGTGGGGCCACGAGGTGGCGACACACTAGGGCGGCGCGGCCCAGGCCTTGGCCGCGCGGCCCTAGCGTGTGGGCCCCTCGTGACGCCCCGACTCGACCTTCCGCCTACTTAAAGCCTTCATCGCGAAAACCCCGCATGCGAGAGCCACGATACGGAAAACCTTTCGGAGACACCGCCGCCGCCAATCCCATCTCGGGGATTCGGGAGATCGCCTCCGGCACCCTCGCCGGAGAGGGGAATCATCTCCCGGAGGTCTCTTCATCACCATGATCGCCTCCGGATCGATGTGTGAGTAGTTCACCCCTGGACTATGGGTCCATAGCAGTAGCTAGATGGTTGTCTTCTCCTCATTGTGCTATCATGTTAGATCTTGTGAGCTGCCTATCATGATCAAGATCATCTATTTGTAATGCTACATGTTGTGTTTGTTGGGATCCGATGAATATTGAATACTATGTCAAGTTGATTATCAATCTATCATATATGTTGTTTATGTTCTTGCATGCTCTCCGTTGCTAGTAGAGGCTCTAGCCAAGTTGATACTTGTGACTCCAAGAGGGAGTATTTATGCTCGATAGTGGGTTCATGCCTCCATTGAATCTGGAACAGTGATAGAAAGTTCTAAGGTTGTGGATGTGCTGTTGCCACTAGGGATAAAACATCGATGCTTTGTCTAAGGATATTTGTGTTGATTACATTACGCACCATACTTAATGCAATTGTCTCGTTGTTTGCAACTTAATACCGGAAGGGGTTCGGATGATAACTCTGAAGGTGGACTTTTTAGGCATAGATGCATGCTGGATAGAGGTCTATGTACTTTGTCGTAATGTCCTGATTAAATCTCATAGTACTCATCATGATATATGTATGTGCATTGTTATGCCTTCTTTATTTGTCAATTGCCCAACTGTAATTCGTTCACCCAACATGCTATTTATCTTATGGGAGAGACACCACTAGTGAACTGTGGACCCCGGTCCATTCTTTACATCTGAAATACAATCTACCGCAATAGTTGTTCTTTACTATTCTTCGCAAACAAACATCATCATCCACACTATACATCTAATCCTTTGTTTACAACAAGCCGGTGAGATTGACAACCTCACTGTTACGTTGGGGCAAAGTACTTTGATTGTGTTGTGCAGGTTCCACGTTGGCGCCGGAATCCCTGGTGTTGCACCGCACTACACTCCGTCACCAAGAACCTTCACGTGTTCCTTGACTCCTACTGGTTCGATAACCTTGGTTTCATACCGAGGGAAAACTCGCTGCTGTACGCATCACACCTTCCTCTTGGGGTTCCCAATGGACGTGTGTTAACTACTACCACGCCAACAGCAGCTTGCGCCAAAAACGTGGACCGCTTCTCCAAGGATCTGTCAGTAAAATACTTGGAGAGGCTTGTTCGGAAGATTTCGTCGCTGAGCAAGAAGGACACCATTCCATCCTCTTGTCGTGTGGAGCCGTATAGCGGCACCAACGCCCTCCCCAAGGTAAACTATTTTTGCCCTTCCGAGTTTTTAACATTTGTCGACTACTATTTTGCTGACTTCCCTGGTATAACTTATTGTCGATATATCTTTTCACCTTGTAGAAACATCAAGTTTTATCTTCTCTTCCTCCCCTTCCTGAAGGCGGGGAAGTCGAGGAACGAGCCGTCGTCACCGACGATAACCAGGGCACTTCTCGCCCTGAGAGTGAAGTTGCGGGTTCTCACAAATCCGCGGCTTCCTCTGAAAGAGAAGTTGAATCTGAGGCCTCCGAGTCTACGCATTCTCTCCCTTCTGCTGCTTCCCCGAATAACAAGAGGAAAAGGGATGAGATCGCAGACTCTGGCACCTCCAAAGCGGGTAAATCTCCTGTCGAAGAGACATCACCCGAAGAGGAGGGGAAAGCCTTCAACCCTTACGACGATGCTCTTGTTAGCTCGTAAGTTCATGTCGCCTTTTGTATTTTTTCTATATTGTTTTTATGAGTATTCTCATACTATCTTTGATGCGCAGTGGCGACGAAGAAGAAGACCCCATTGTTAATGTGATTGCTCCCACAAGCACGTCACATACCTTGGTGCTTTCCGAGACTCGCCCTGCTACCGAAGAAATCTCGCCTCCTTGGCGGGATATAGGGAACCTGACTCCTCCCGACAGCCCCCGTTCCCCTTCGCTGAAGAGAGCGAGGGTTGAACTTGGCGGAGGGTCAAACCTCCTGACTGGGAGTTCGTCGACTCCTTCTATGGATGATGTAAAGATTCTTCCCTCATTTTTATTACTATCGAACATTTTCTTTTCTTGGCTTCCTTACCCCTGTTCTTTTTTTGGCCTCTGATGCAGGAATTTATTCGTCTTGGTACTCAATTTATTGGGTACCGTGACCATACAAATAGTTTGAAAGGTACACCTCTTATCTCTTCCTTGTTGAACAATTTTTCCTTTGCTACATTGTTGTAACTTTTGTCGCTGTCTTTTGCCAGAGGCTCTCACCATAGCTAATAAGCGCGCCGATGATCTTAGTCTCGAGCTGGCGAAGAGCGAAAAAGCTCGTGAGAAGGCTGAACTAGATGCCGCCTCAGTTTAGGGTCTTCGAAAAAGACTCCATGACGCTGAAAACGCCTTAAGTGAGCACACAACCCAACAGCTCGCTCGTGAAGGTGAAATCGCCGCTCGCTTGGAGTCGCAGAATCGACGCTTTGTCAGTAAGTACCAGTCACTTTCCTCGAGTTGTCTCTAGCATTAATTTTTGCGTATACTTGTTAGTAACCTGGAGTTTGCTTCAGCAGGGAAGAAGAGCCAAGAATATGAACTTGAAAAGCCCGATGATGACCGTCTCCTTGATGCCATTTCTCTCCTCGAAATTTATGGAGATGAAGTGCGCCAGAGCATTTCTGATGCCAGGGTGGCATTTTCGCGGATTTTCCCCTACTTCTTTCCGAAGACAGACGAGCCCAACACCTTTGCTGCGCTTACAAAGTGCTTCAACCCGAAGGAGGATCTTGGGCTAGCTCTTCGGCAAGAAAATCTGAAGATTGGCGTTGAAGGCACCATTGCTTTGGTTGCCGAGAGCCAACAAAGCGTCGACTCGGCGAAGGATGGTGACGTGAAGAAGATGGAGACAAAAAGGTGGCAGTCTTTGATTAAGGCTGCCAAGCCGAGCTCGAAGAAAATCCTCTCCTTCCTCGGCTACAAACCAACTCCTTCCCCTAGTTCTGCAAAGCCGGAGGTCAAGTAGACCATCTTGTCCCTGCTTTTTTCCTTTTTTCTTCCTCTTTTGTTACTGTCGTCGTAGTAGCTTTTGCGACAGCGTATCATTGGTTCACTAGGAACCCTCTATTTTGTAGTGTTGATGTAAATATCCACATGAATCAATGGAGTGCTATTTTGCCAAATTATTAATGTCGATATTTTCTTTCCAGTTGGTTTTTGACAACTATACCGTGGCTCCTTGTTCCTCAAATGCCTTGCCCGCTTCTTCTTTATCGAGGAGAGCTTCCGTTGAAATCTCAACGAGGATTCCTCGAGTGCTGATCCAGGACAAGACTTGAACGAACTGCGACAGCAGCTACAGGCGATGAAAAAACAAGCACTTATAATTATGGATCAATCTCGGAAGTCATGCGAAAAAGAAAAACTGGAGCTTCATCAAGCCCAGGAAGCCGTGGCTCTGAAGGAGGCCGCAGTCGCCGAAGCTGCACAGGCTACTGCTCGAGAGAATTATATGCTCGAGTTGATGACTGACGCGAGCCTAGATATGGCGGGTACGCTTCCTGTCTTCGAGGCTCTTCCCTTCTATTTTGCTTCTTGTTTCTTATCCATGTGCTTCCGTTGAATAGGCTCTTTTTTGGATACTGCTGCCGAAGACCAACGTGTGGAGGCAAGATCCGCTCATCTTATTAGGCTTGCCTAGGAGCATGGTTCCAGTTTTTGGGCCACGCCGGACCGTACCCGAGGAATCGTCAGATTTCAAGATCGCGCAGGTCAAGTTCGCGTCTACCTTGATTTCTGTGCGAGGACATTGGCCCTGGTTTACAACACCATGTTTTCTCGAAACACCCAACCGAAGACTCTTCCTGATTTGATGAACAAGTTCAGGGATGCTCCTCGGATCCATGAATTTGTGAAAGGCCAATTAACTGCGGGAGCCCGATTTTCTATCATCATGCTGCAAGTCGTCTATCCAAAATTGGATATGACTAAAATCGTTGAACTGTGCCATGCTAAACTGAAGAGACGAAGGAGGAATATCGAAAAGATCAACGAGATTGTCACGCCTGTAGCCGAAGAAATTATGGATGATTTGCTTCGGATGGATGCTGAGTTCTTCGTGAAGGGTAACTATGCTGAACATATGAGTGCCTCCGCTGATGATGAAAGGGTTAACATAGATGCCCTGATGGGTCATGAATAGTTATTTTTACTATCGACAATTTTTTTGTATAAAAGGACCCTGTATATTGTAAATGCTATCTTGTAAGACATTTTGTATGTTTTCTTTCCCTCTAGCCCCCGAGCGTTTGTCGGCAACTATACTCTTTTTATGTTGATTGGTTTGCGAGGTTTTTAGACCAAAGCAAAATAACTTTGAAATTTATATATTGTAAACTTGAGTATATATATTGTATTTTGCGGGTTGCAAGCCCCCGAGCCTGTCGAAGAAAGAGATGTATATCACCGATATGTTTACTATATTGCAGCACCGCGAGTCCGCCTCATTAAAAACCTTCCAGCCCCACTCGGTGCCCTGAAAGGAAAAGTGTGCGTCTGAAAACTCGCGGGCGTTTCAGTACATTATATGTTTACATAGAGGACTATATTTCGACTTAGGCGTTGCGTCACGTTCCACGGATTTGACTCATCGATCCCTGTCTTCTTGTCCTTTGTCCTGTATGCTCCTCCTTCAATTACTTCTGTGACGATGTATGGGCCTACCCATGGCGACTCAAGTTTTTCATGGTTGTTTTGCGTAAGCCGAAGAACCAGGTCGCCAACCTAAAAAGACCTTGGTCGCAAATGGCGACTGTGGTAGTTTTTCATATCTTGATGGTACTTGGTGACCCTTGATAATACCTCGTCCCGAGCTTCGTCGAGAGCATCAACTTCCAATGCCTTTCTCGAAGTTTCTTCATTGAATTCCGCCACTCTCGGGGAATTGTGTTCTATTTCTATCGGCAGCACTGCCTCAGCTCCGTGTACCAGGAAGAACGGAGTTTCTTGTGCTGCTGTGTTTGGTGTTGTTCGTATACTCCATAGCACGCTAGGCAACTCCTCTGGCCAGGTATGTCGAGCTTTTTCCAATGGTGTAAGCAGGCGCTTCTTGATGCCATTGCAGATAATGCCATTTGCTTTTTCGACTTGACCATTGGTTTGCGGGTGCGCCACCGAGGCGAATTGCAATTTGATGCCTACCTCTGCGCAGTATGCCTTGAACTCTTTGAATGTAAAGTTGCTGCCATTGTCTGTGACTATGCTATGAGGAACTCCAAACCGAAAAACAATGCTCTTGATTAATTTGATTGCTGATGCTACATCTGGTGAGTTTATCGGCTTCGCCCCAATCCACTTTGTGAACTTGTCGACAGCTACGAGCATATATTCGTATCCTCCTCTCCATGCCTTGTGTAATTTGCCCACCATATCAAGACCCCATTGAGCAAAGGGCCATGACAATGGTATTGGCATCAACTCTGCTGCCGGAGAATGAGGTTTCGCGGCAAATCTTTGACAGGCATCGCAGGTACGCACTATGTCTTTTGCATCTTCTATTGCTGTTAGCCAGTAGAATCTTGCTCTAAAAACCTTGGCTGCTATAGCTCGACTACTCGCGTGGTGTCCACACACTCCTTCGTGCACATCCTTTAACAGCAATCGACCTTCCTCGGGTGTGACACACCGCTGCAAGACTCCAGATATGCTCTTCTTATAAAGCTCGCCTTTAACCACGGTGAAGGCTTTGGATCGTCGAATAACTCGTCTTGCTTCTACTGGATCCTCGGGTATTTCTTTCCTTAAGATATACGAGATGTAAACCTGCATCCAGGGGATTTGCAATACCATCACCTCATGTGATTCTTCGTCATCCCCTGATATGCTTGCTTCCGATGCTGCCGGAGCCCCCGAGTCTTTCCCAACCTTGTCCTTCTTCTTTGCTTGTTTCTTTACCTTAGTCAACCTTTCATTTATTTTCTCCCAAAACACACCCGGTGGTATTGCCAAGCACTGTGATCCGATGTTTGCGAGAACATCAGCTTCATCGTTGCTAAGTCTACTGACATGATTCACTTCACATCCATCAAAGATCTTCTCGAGTTCATTGTACACCTCTTTGTATGCTATCATACTATCATTGACTGCGTCACACTGATTCATCACTTGTTGAGCCACCATTTGGGAGTCGCCGAAGATTTTTAATCGGGTTGCGCCACAAGCTTTCACCATCTTCATCCCATGTATCAGTGCTTCGTACTCTACTTCATTGTTTGATGCATTGGAGAACGTCATCCGCAGCACATACTTCATTTTGTCTCCTTGAGATGAGACCAATATCACACCTGCTCCAACTCCTTCTAACCTTTTGGACCCGTCAAAATTCATAGTACAAGTTCTCGACAAATCTGGGGGTCCCGTATTTTGCAGCTCCATCCACTCTGCGACGAAGTCTGGCAAGATCTGCGACTTTATTGCTTTTCTTTTTTCATATGTGATATCCCGAGGGGAAAGCTCTATTCCCCAAAGGGAGACACGACCCGTAGCTTCAGGGTTATTCAATATATTGGACAAAGGCGCCTCATTGACCACTATGATCGGATGTGCCGAAAAATAGTGACGCAATTTTCTTGCGGTTGTGAATACTCCATATGCTAACTTTTGGTACTGCGGGTACCTTTGTTTTGAAGGCGATAAATCTTCACTGATGAAGTATACCGGTCACTGGACTCCATGGAGTTTTCCTTCTTCTTCTCGCTCCACCACAAGTACTGTGCTGACCCTGACCACCTGAGGTGTGGCCGCGATATATAATAGGAGAGGTTCCTTTTCCTTGGGCGCCACCAATATTGGTGGTGTCGAAATTGTGCGTTTGAGATCTTCAAAAGCTCTGTCTGCTTCTTCGTTCCACTCGAACTTTTCTCCCTGTTTGATCAAAGCATAGAACGACAGCGCCTTTTCTCCCAACCTGGCGACGAATCTGCTCAAAGCTGTGACTCGACCGGTTAACTGTTGTATTTCTTTGAGCTTTGTTGGCTTCCTCATTGTCACGATGGCCTGGATTTTCTCTGGGTTGGCCTCGATCCCTCTTGCTGACACCAAAAAACCGAGAAGTTCTCCCGCAGGAACGCCAAAAGAGCACTTCGTCGGGTTCAGCTTGAGGCAGAACTTGTCGAGATTGTCGAAAGTTTCTTTGAGATCGTCGATCAAGGTTGACCCTTTCTTTGTCGTTATCACGACATCGTCGATGTATACTTGAACATTTTTGCCAATCTGAGTGGCGAGGCACTTCTGCATCATCCGTTGATATGTTGCTCCCGCGTTTTTCAACCCGAAAGGCATTGTTCTATAGCAAAACACGCCATATGGTGTTATAAAAGCTGTTTTGACCTCATCTTCTTCTTTTTTAAACGGATCTGGTTGTAACCAGAATACACGTCCAGGAAGAAATGACATTCACAACCTGCCGTAGAGTCGATAATTTGATCGATCCTTGGGAGGGGAAAGTGATCCTTTGGACAATGTTTATTGAGACACGTGAAGTCGACGCACATGCGAAGGACTTCTGTGTTTTTCTTCGGGACCAGCACTGGGTTAGCTACCCAAGTGGCCTCTGTGTGCAACTCTTTGATGAACCCAGCTTCTCTCAGTCGATTTATTTCTGATAGCATAGCTTTGCGGTTTGGTTCCGAAAAATGTCGCAAAGGTTGTCTGATGGGCCTAGCCAATGGATCCAAGTTTAGCGTGTGCTCGGCAAGTTCCCTGGGTACTCCTGGCATGTCTGCTGGACACCATGCGAAGATTTCCCAGCGCTCACGGAGGAACTCGACAAGCGCGTTTTCCTATGCGAGGTCCATGTTTGTTGCGATAGCTGTCGTTTTCTTGGGATCCGCCGGGTGAATCTCTACTTCCTTTGAATTTTTGGTTGTGTCAAAGGTTGGCTCCTTTAGCGGCCTCCCTGCATCCGGTAACACATCATAATCAGTTGTGAGCCTTGACGCCATGTACTCTTCCTGCATCCCGAAAGTTTCTGACAACCGATGAAAATCTTTGTCGCATTTATCCGCTAGTGCCAAACTGCCCTTCACCGTAATTGGGCCTCTGGGTCTAGGGAGTCTCCATAACAAGTATGTGTAATGTGGAACTGCCAAAAACCTGGCATACGCGGGTCGTCCCAGTAGAGCATGGTACTGTGATGGGAAATCCACGACTTCAAACTCCAACCTTTCTATCCTGTAATTTTCTCGAGTTCCAAACTGAACGTCGAGATTGATCTTCCCTAGCGGATAACTCAGCTTGTCTGGTGTGATGCCATGGAAACGTGTGTCGGTTGGTTTTAAATTCGCCAACGATATGTTCATCTTCCTCAATGTATCTGCGTACATGAGGTTTAAACTGCTGCCTCCATCTATGAATACTCGCGAGATGTCAAACCCTGCGATAACCGCTGGTAAGATCAAAGCTGATTGCCCTGGTCGAGGGACTTGCTGCGGGTGGTCTACAATGGTGAAACCAATATTGTTATCACCAGAATTTGACCGAGTCAGAGGTGGGCCGCGATCAAGATGGATTTGAAGAATATACATAGAAGAAATACATGAATCGGCCTTGTATACCAAGTTTGGGCTAAATTGCCCGTGTATCTGTATCATAGTAGGATACGTGTCGTTTAGAAGTTAGAGTTTTACCCGTGCACGGTTAGGTGCACGCCTGAATTAGAAAGTCCCCCGGACTATAAATATGTATCTAGGGTTTATGAAATAAACAACAACCAACGTTCAACACAAACCAATCTCGGCGCATCGCCAACTCCCCGTCTCGAGGGTTTCTTCCGGTAAGCACCATGCTGCCTAGATCGCATCTTGCGATCTAGGCAGCACACGTTTATTCGTCGTCCATGCGTTGCTCGTGCTGAAGCCTTTTTGATGGCGAGCAACGTAGTTATCATAGGTGTCTTAGGGTTAGCATTGTTCTTCGTATCATATGCTATCGTCGTGCAACCCTTAGGCATCTAGCCGCCCTTACGCCTGTCACGGGTGTAAGGGCGGCACCCTGCTTGATCTTTGTTTAGTAGATCCGATCCGTTACGGTTGCTCCTTGTTCTTCAAGGATTAGTTTAATATCTGCAATAGTTAGGCCTTACAAAGGGTTGGAGGATCCAGCGGCGTGTAGGGTGTAGTTTGCTAGCCCTAGACATGACGTTCCGAGGATCAACCTCGTGTTGGTTTTTAGGCCCTGTCTAGGATCGGCTAACGATCACCGTACGCGAGCGCGAGGCCCAATCACGAGTAGGATGTTCCGATTATGCGGTGAAAACCCCAGATCGTAGTAGGTCGCTTCAGCCTTTATCTTGATCAAGCAGGACCACCATCCGATCGTACACCTCGTACGTATCATGGGTGGATCGGCTCTCTGAGCCGATTCACAGGACAACCTGAGAGCCGATCGAGGCTCGTATTTAACGTTTACGTGTATGCCATGCAGGAAACTAAGCGAGGCATCACCCCACACCTTCCTGACCAGGTATAGGTCAGGTGGCACGCCCTTGCACCAGCATCGAACGCGTGCGTGCCGGAGGCTTTGCGGGCCGTCGCTCGGAGGGACCAGGGCCAGCCGCAGTCCTGGGAGATTCCCGGCTCTACGGTGTTGCCCGTCGCTGCCCGCCGGTGGGTTTCTGACCGCAACACATTCTGGCACGCCCGGTGGGACAATCTTCGGCATCCACCGCATCGCCATCTACAACAGAGATGGCGGAAGACACTCCGGTCAAGTACGAGGATCTGACTGAGGAGCTCAAGAAGAAGCATGACGAGATCAAAGCAGTCCTCGAAGCCGACCTCATCGGCTCTTTCCACAGAACCCGCTCCCATGGCATCGGGTGGAAGGGGTTCTCACCTGAAGGCGCGCTCGATGGAGTGGACCTGTCCTCCCCGTCAGAAGAACGCACCGTGTCGCCGCGTCGAGAGATCAACTTCATGGTGGCTCATTCGCTGCACCGCCACTCGAGAGCGTGTCGCTCGCGCGTGATCCAGAAATCATGAGCCATCGCATTCTCCGTCGAGACCAGCTCTAGGGACTTACCAAGGAGAGATGCCACTCCAGTCCCGTCCGCCGCTGCCGTTCGCGTTGGCAGCACCCGAAGTGCCGAATTCATCGGCATACGTCGTCTACAAGATTGGTGGTGACCCTAGTGACTACCAATTCTTACATGAGGCGCCCAAGGAGATTCCCCACGGATACACGTGCGCATACGTGCCGACTGCAGAATCGGGCACTCTCAAACCAGGCCGCAACAGCGAGGGACTTCGGGACAGACAGGAGGGACGTCGGGAGCAGATCTTGAGAAGCGTACGTGGCTAGCTAAGTACGCCACTCCGACAAACCTCCGCAGCTCAGCTCCCGCGGTTGGCTCGGAGTTGGAAAAGCAAGCATGGCTGGCTAAGTATGCCACCCCGGCGAACCTTCGTAGTTCGACGCCTACAGCCATCACCGCGGATCAGATTTGTACGATTCTGAAAGACCAGTTCGGCATGATGCCGAAAAGGAGGACAATCGGCTATACCAAGCCGTACCCCAACGAGTACGAATTGATCCCGCTACCACCCAAATATCGGCTCCCGGACTTCACAAAGTTTAGTGGATTAGATGGTTCCAGCTCCATCGAGCATGTGAGCCGATATTTGGCACAGCTGGGTACGATCTCAGCGTCAGACGAGCTGCGTGTGAGGTTCTTCGCGCAGTCCCTCACAGGATCGGCTTTCGGTTGGTACACATCGCTGCCACCAAACTCAATCCGGACTTGGAAGCAGTTGGAAGAGCAGTTCCACATACAGTATCACTCAGAGGCTTCCGAGGCTGGCATTGCCGATCTAGCACAAGTGCGACGAAGCGCGGGGAAACAGGTGGCGGAATACGTTCGGCGCTTCAGGACCGTTAGGAACCGATGCTATTCGGTCCATGTAAGTGAAAAAGAAGCGATCGAGTTGGCGGTGGTGGGTCTCTCATCATCGATCAAGGACGTGGCCTCCCAAGCGAGACTACCCTTCACCGGCGCACATGGTGCGAAGCTGTCGGCATATGAACAGCGCCACCCGGATGTTTACCGGGATAAATTCAAGCGCGCGGTGGTCCTGGTTGAGGCGGACGAAGATGAAGGTGCTTGCGGGAGATCAAGAGGTAGCAAGTGGCTGAATGGACTCGGGGGCAAGCCCCGTGTCCCGTAAGTGGGTTAAGCCACAAGGTCCTCCAAAAGGATTTGACTTCGACGTGACCAAAGCCGAGCAGATTTTCGACCTCTTACTCAAGGAGAAGCGACTAAAGTTACCCGAAGGCCACAAGATCCCCATGGTGCAAGAGTTGAACGGAAAGCCATACCGCAAATGGCATAACACGTTCACCCACGCCACCAACGACTCGCAGGGTGTGGCGTCAACAGGTCCAAATGGCGATAGAACAAGGGCGGTTAATTTTCAGCCAGTACGCCATGAAGGTCGACACACACCCCTTCCCCGCCGTTAACATGGTGGAGTATACTTACCATGGAGGGTGCCAGCAAGATTTTTCGTGCAATATCAACATGGTAGGACCTGTGCACCACTCTGGTAAGGACGGAGATGAGGGCAGCTGCTCTCATAGCAAGGACACAGAGGAAGCCGCTCCACGCATCGGCTCCGCCACGATGGCAAGCGCTACATCACAGAGGGAGAAGTAAGGAACGCAAGATATCAGCGACCTCTCTCTGATCACCTCCTCAACAAGTATGTGGGTCAATACGACCAACGCCGGCGATACAACGACGATGATGAAAAAGATCGTCTGGCTAGGGACGACAGGAGACGTCGTCGGCATGATCGCGACGAGGAGCGATACGAGCGCCACGCTAAGGAAAAGTCGAGGGAGCAAGACGACATGGATAGGCACTGGGACTGCCCCTTCTTCAGACACTGCTGGGTTTCAGGAATGAGCCGATTGCCTACAATCGGCAACTGCCCAGAATGTAAACAAAAGAAGAAGGATGCGGCTAACGTGTCCGTGTTCAAGCGTCTAGGGCCTCTCCCGCCTCGGAACAAGCATGCTGAGTCCGCTCGGGTGGAAGATCTCGAGGAACTAGAGGACGATGATGAAGAAGAAGACAAGTATCATCGGCCAAGGTGGTGCCCCGATGGGCTCGGCCGTTCCCAAAAGCGAAGGGTTCGGCGTCTATGTGGGTTGGAGGAAGCCGAAAGGTTGTACCGCACACGTTGAGGAAGGCGCGGCCTGATCCGGCCGCTAAAATTCAGCAAACCCCGGACGAAGAAGGTCGGCCACAAAGGAAAGAGTGGCGCCTCGGACAAAAGAAAGCCGATGATGAGACATCGGCTGGCACAAACATGGTGTGCATCCTCCCAACGGAGTTTAGTGCTCCGAGATTAAACGAAGCACCCGTGGCACAACTTGATCTGCGGCCCACGGCCGGTCATCTTTGAGAAGCCACGAGAGAGAAGCTACGAGCATCCGAAGGCCCCGTACTTGCGAGGTTACATCAATGGGCAGCCTGTCAACAAGATGTTGGTGGACACCGGAGCGGCAGTTAACATTATGCCATACTCCATGCTACGTCGGTTGGGACGCTCCAACTCGGATCTGATCAAGACCAACGTGACACTGAGCGATTTCAACGGCCAAGCATCTGACGCACAAGGTGTTCTGAACGTGGATCTGACCGTAGGAAGGAAAACTGTCCCTACGACGTTCTTTATTGTCGACAAGCAAGAGCTCCTATGTCTGTCCTACTAGGGAGAGATTGGATCCACGCCAATCTGTTGCATCCCATCCACGATGCACCAATGCCTAATACGAGTGGGATGGAGATGAAGTAGAAGTCGTCCACGCGGATGATTCAGCCGAGATTTCGACGGCCGGCATGAACGTTTGGGAGACATCGGGCCAAGAGCCACTCTCAGGCATCAATTTGGACGACTGCGAGCGCATCGACGTGACAAAGAACGGGGTTAGGCTGGTTTTATCCACCGGCCTGACCGTGTAACAAAAGCAACATCGATGGACAAACATGGCGACGCCGATCCAGGTGATCGGCCCCAAGGATCTATGGAGGAACATTGCAAAACCTTCATCGAGCAAGCAACATGGAGGCCGATTCCAGCAATTGGCCAAAATTATCCTCACCATACATTCTGCCTGGGTTTAGCATTTGATCCAACAGGGAATACCTGAAGAGCCGATACCATCAAATCCCTTGAAAGAATCAGCTCGGGGGGCACCTAGGTGGATAAAACATGAGGATAGGAAGTAGAAGTGTCTTTCAAATGCCCAGCAGCCCAAGATATTCTTTGATGATGGGTATTGAAGTATGGGGGCCGATACATAAATCGGCCGTAAAAAATTGAAATTTTTTTAAGCACAGCCGATGCGCAGACATCGACTTAAGGATAGAAAGCCGATGCATGACCATTGACTCAAGAGGTACAACTGTTATAAGCAGAGGCTCAATGGCGCAGAAGTGGACCGGAAAAGCTCGGGGGCAGCTCACCCCGAAGGTTCTCTCGCTCGGGGAGCCGATTTTGTTGAAATCGGCTGGTTCTGCATTGTAACTTGGAAGCCGATGGTGACACATTTGGCTGATTCATTACTGTTCTCGTCTTGGATGGGGCTTGGGGGGCAACTCGCCCAAAAGGTTCTTGGCTCTGGGGAGCCGATTTGGTTGGAATCGGTTGGCTCTACATCGCAACTGTTCTGAGGAGTGGTGCTTTTGTTTACAGAGATATCAGTTTTAGCATCCAAGCTGATTCCGCAACAGTTCCAGGGCGCCCGCTCAAGACCAAATCGCCGACCTGTCGCAATTAGTCGTGCCAAGTGCTATCGTCATCGGCCGGAGCTGGCTAACTTGGAAGGACGACTGAATTGGCCTGTCTCGCAGATTATCGTGAGAAGCTAATGCGTTGCCACCGGACATTGAGCATTGGTTAGGCTAACAATCGACAAAGTCAGATGAGGAAAAATCGGCTAAATCAGCATAAAGGACATCGGCAAAATCAAAGGAAGTTTTTTCATTGATAATAAGATTTCTTACAAAGAGGAGCCGATTGTTCAACAAAAGGAACAGATTACTACAGCTAATCCTGTGCTAGTAGATCCCTACTCTAAGGGCTGTTGCTGTCTTCGCCGTCGCTGGGGTAGCCGTCGTCATTGCTGCTGTCGGCGAGTTCCTCATTGCTGCTACTGTAACCTTCAGTGGAGGCTTCTTCCTCGTCATCGTCATCATCCTCATCTGACCAAGCCCAGCCACGGATGCGCTTTGGCGGCGGTTCGTCGGAGGAGGTGTCGTCCTCCTGTTCCTTCTTCGTGTCGGAGGAGATGTCTTCGTCTTCGTCATCCTCTTCTTCTTTGGTGATGGAGGTGAATTTACCCCGGAAGGGAGGGTCGTCGTTGTCGCTCTCCGCCTCCAGTGCTCCGTCGATCAGGAATCGGAGGTCATCCTCCCCGTCAGTTAGGGGCATGGCCCCATCGGACCAGACGAGGTCCTCGCCCTCTGGCACGAAATCGAAGTCCCACTCCCGCTTGTCCCAATGCTTGGGAGCGCACCGGTTGTACGCCTCCATCTGGTTGTGCTCTGGAATCGACTCGCTTGAGGAGGAGGATTGGAGGGAAACGGAAGAGGAGGAAGAGGACGACATGGCTATGAAAGGAGAGGGTTTTTTGGCTGACGGCTAGTCCGGGAGCGAAGGATGAAGAGGTGAACTGCTCGATGATATAAATAAAAGGGGATGGAAAAGAGATTTATTGCTCGAGCGAGTTTCCGAGGAGGTGGACCCAAAGTTGTCAAATCGTGCGGAGAAGTTGAGAAGGCAAATCATCATGAAGAATACTCGCGACGGTTCCGACCTCGCCACGACATGACCCTTCGAAGGAAAAGCAGAGTGGTTTTGAAATTATCATTACCAAAACCAGGGGGCATGTGTTATCACCAGAATTTGACCGAGTCAGAGGTGGGCCGCGATCAAGATGGATTTGAAGAATATACATAGAAGAAATACATGAATCGGCCTTGTATACCAAGTTTGGGCTAAATTGCCCGTGTATCTGTATCATAGTAGGATACGTGTCGTTTAGAAGTTAGAGTTTTACCCGTGCACGGTTAGGTGCACGCCTGAATTAGAAAGTCCCCGGACTATAAATATGTATCTAGGGTTTATGAAATAAACAACAACCAACGTTCAACACAAACCAATCTCGGCGCATCGCCAACTCCCCGTCTCGAGGGTTTCTTCCGGGTAAGCACCATGCTGCCTAGATCGCATCTTGCGATCTAGGCAGCACACGTTTATTCGTCGTCCATGCGTTGCTCGTGCTGAAGCCTTTTTGATGGCGAGCAACGTAGTTATCATAGGTGTCTTAGGGTTAGCATTGTTCTTCGTATCATATGCTATCGTCGTGCAACCCTTAGGCATCTAGCCGCCCTTACGCCTGTCACGGGTGTAAGGGCGGCACCCCGCTTGATCATTGTTTAGTAGATCCGATCCGTTATGGTTGCTCCTTGTTCTTCAAGGATTAGTTTAATATCTGCATTGTTAGGCCTTACAAAGGGTTGGAGGATCCAGCGGTGTGTAGGGTGTAGTTTGCTAGCCCTAGACAGGACGTTCCGAGGATCAACCTCGTGTTGGTTTTTAGGCCCTATCTAGGATCGGCTTACGATCACCGTACGCGAGCGCGAGGCCCAATCACGAGTAGGATGTTCCGATTATGCGGTGAAAACCCTAAATCGTAGTAGGTCGCTTCAGCTTTCTCTTGATCAAGCAGGACCACCATCTGATCGTACAGCTCGTACGCATCATGGGTGGATCGGCTCTTTGAGCCGATTCACAGGACAACCTGAGAGCCGATCGAGGCTCGTATTTAACGTTTACGTGTATGCCATGCAGGAAACTAAGCGAGGCATCATCCAACACCTTCCTGACCAGGTATAGGTCAGGTGGCACGCCCTTGCGACAGCATAGAACGCGTGCGTGCCGGAGGCTTTGCGGGCCGTCGCTCGGAGGGACCAGGGCCAGCCGCAGTCCTGGGAGATTCCCGGCTCTACGGTGTTGCCCGTCGCTGCCCGCCGGTGGGTTTCTGACCGCAACAAATATCCTGTCCCGACCAATTCAAGTACTCAATTGTTGGTGGAGGCATTTTCTCTGCCATAAAGACCTGTCGCGAAATTACTTTTTGAGCTCTATTTGATGGCCTGGCCTTCTGAATCATCGACACCGCGCCGTTGGTGTCAATATAAGGAGGCGGTTGTGGTGCTGCCGCTATTTGTAAATGATTTCGATTTGCATCCGTAATTGCGGGTGGAGGTGGAAGGTGGATCTCACTACTTGGCCCCTGGGGGTTTCTTTGTGCTGCCTGCGCGTTAGCGTGCCCTGCATATCTGTTCAATGCTTGGAAAGTCCGACAATCCTTCTGTAGATGTCCCGACTGTCTCTTCCCATTATTGTCGAGATAAAAATGCATTTGACATGGTCCGTTCATCATATCTTCGGGAGATATATATGGCCTCTAGAACCTTGGACCATTATTTTGTCTATTGGGACGGGAGCCGTCCTTGTAGTCGCTGCGCTGCTCGCCGCTTTTTTGATAATCATCGCGATTGTTTCCTCCACTATTTCCTCGAAATCCAGCCAATATTTGCCCGGGAGCATCATAATCTGAGAACTGTCGAGGAAATCGTCGTCTATTTTGAAAGTTTCGGCTGCGGTCTTCCTCAGGCGATCTGTGCCGTTTGTTGTGAACAGCGTCTTCTCCATGCGCCCACCTATTCGCTATTTCCATGTGTGCTGCTATTGTCTTTGGGTTGGTTCTTCCCAATTCCTCGACGAAGTCCCATCTTCGAATACCAGCAACGAATGCATCTATCGCTCTCTCGTCAGATATATTTTCTGCCGAGTGTTTGATGATGTTCCACCTCTGGATATACGTTCTCATTGACTCGTCGTATTTCTGCCTGCAAGCCCTGAATTGCTCCAATGATGCAGGTTTCTTGCACGTGGATAGAAAATTCTTTACGAATATATCCTCGAAACTTTCCCAGCTGTCGATAGACCCGGGAGACAACTTCTTTATCCACGATCGTGCGGCACCACTCAAGTGTACTTGAATGCTCTGCATGGCTGTTGCTCTAGTTCCACCCACTAACTTTACCTTCTCGAGATAATCAATTAGCCAATCCTCATGATCTTGTGATCCATCGATTTTTTTGTAATTATCGGGTAGCTTAAACCCTGATGGAACTCGAGTTCTGCGGACTCGTCTCGTAAAGCACGGGAGTCCGCACATATCTTCTTCATCAACCTCTGGTGAGTGCCGACGTTCCCTTCTTTCCTATCGCGCTCTGTCCACTCTAGCTTGCGTTGTTGTGTCTCTTTCCCCACTTGTTCTCACAGGATCTTGCACCGCTGCAGTAGGTCGTGGACTATTTTGCCTTGCAGATCCTTCGGGAGGCGTGTTTGCGAACGCTGTTCCCATGGCTCCAACTCCTGCCATGGCCATGTTATACAACGCTTCTCTTGGATCTCCGGGAGGTGGCCTGGATGCTAGGATGAAAGTTTGTGTCGCCATGTATCCAGCTTCTGGTGTTTTGGGAATAATATTCCCCCTCGTGTCAATCGACATAAAGGACATGTCGAGGTTTTGTACTAAATTCTCCCCGTCAGCCTCAGGTATATTTTGCAGCCGAGATCTTGCTCTATTTCGAGCTGCTCTGTGACTATCTCCCGAAGTACCTGATTGTCGGCTCAACTCCGCCCTTCGCTCGCTTGACGCGGAAGCCGCGGCTTGCCTCCTATCCGGCTCAATTTTCTGTTTTTCGAGCTCCGCCTGGCACGGGCGAGTCTATATTGATATGCTTGTAACTCTTCAGCTGTCGCCGTTACAGTCATTGGCTCTGTGCCATCAATAGCTCTTGCAACTCTATCCCACACTGCCTGCGGAAATTGCACCATCTCTCGTGTTCCAGGTCCAACATATTTGGTTCCCAAACCTCGCTTAAGATCCGCGGGATCGACGTACGGATTTCCCGCGTTATCGAAGTTCTCTGATGTCTCCTCCTGTGGGCGGCTTGTATCTTCAATTGCATAGATTTGATGGTATTGTGAACTTTGATCTTTGTCGGGATTGGTGACACCGTCATATAGATCGGTGAAGACCTCTCCAACAATGGTGGATCTGTCGATGAAGTTGAAGCTGTCGATGCTGTCCGAGTCGCTGCTTATATCGGAGTCCGTAGACGACTCGAAGGACATGTCGCCGAAGATCTTGGCGATCTTTCCGCTTGCCGTAGTTTTGATGAAGCGTGGCGGCGAAACCTCCTCATCGCATGTCTCGAACGATGACGATGAATCCGAAAAATCGGAATCGACCGCCGACAATCCCGACGAAATCGGAACCTCGAGACGATACGATCCTTCTTTCTCGACGCAGAAGTGGAACCTTCCGAACGTCATCTCCATAGGCTCCTCAGATACACATATGCATCCAAACGGGAGGGCGGGTGAGGAACAAAATCGACTAGATCAGTTTCGATTCGTTTACCTCTATCCATCGCGTTGCTTGCTACCGAAGAAGTTGACGATCTTGAACGTTCCATCGAGATCAGCTCCTTGTCGCCTCTAGTCCCCACGGACGGCGCCAATTGACAAGGGATTAACTTGTCAATGCCTACGGATTGTAGACTAGGGTTTAGTTGGAAGTAGAGGACAAGTAGATCTCGAGGGTTTCAGCCGGAAAGTACTCGACTAACAGGACAAGTAGATCTCGAGGGTTATGTTGACAATGAAATCGATCCCCTCTTCGTCCCTCGACTCCCCCTTATATAGGAGGCGGAGCCGAGGGTTTCATGACACACAAGTTACAGAGCTCGGGAGACAATCTGAGTCCGTCCCGTAATAGTTACAAATCAAGATTCCTAATACAATTCTATCTTTCCAAACTCTCTCCTAACTAGGCTTCCGAACTTCATAATCTTTGGGTCGTGGGCCTTCAGTAAAACCCCGGGTACCTTCTTCAGCAGGCCCATTGGGGATGCCTATGTCAACAAGAGATGATATGTCACGGTACGAGTAAAGAGTACTTGTCGGTGACGAGGTTGAACAAGGTATCGTGATACCGATGATCGAACCTCGAACAAGTAAAGTATCACGTGACAAAAGGAATCGGTATCGTATGTAAATGGTTCAATCGATCACTAAGTTATCGTTGAATGTGTGGGAGCCATTATGGATCTCCAGATCCCACTATTGGTTATTGGTCGGAGAGAAGTCTCAACCATGTCTGCATAGTTCACGAACCGTAGGGTGACACACTTAAGGTTTGATGTCGTTTTAAGTAGATATGGAATATGGAATGGAGTTCGAATTTTGTTCGGAGTCTCGGATAAGATCCAGGACATCACGAGGAGGTCTGGAATGGTCCGGAGAATAAGATTCATATATAGGAAGTGACTTCCAAGTTTGGAAATGAGCCGGTGTATTTATGAAAGGCGCTAGAATGTTTTA
Organism: Lolium rigidum; assembly: GCF_022539505.1. Taxonomy (NCBI): domain Eukaryota; kingdom Viridiplantae; phylum Streptophyta; class Magnoliopsida; order Poales; family Poaceae; genus Lolium; species Lolium rigidum. The sequence goes on along the minus strand of NC_061513.1, from coordinate 73,059,952 downwards.
GAACCTTCCGGAAGAAATCACCATGGAAGGTGGAGTCCCGGTGGGACTCCACCAACCCTAACCAGCCAACCAAGTGGGAGGGTGGAGTCCATGGTGGACTCCACCTCCTTGGCCAGCCAAACTAAGGGGGAAAGGGAGAGTCCCTGTCCCTCTAGGTTTCGTCCATATGGCAGTTTTGGAGTTGGACTTCAGATTGGTTTTGGGGCAAACCCTAGGGGGGTTCCACCTATATAAAGAGGAGGAGAGGGGGGCTGGCCGGCCACATCAAGGCTGCCCTTGGCCGCACCCCTCCCTCTCTCCCAAACCCTAGCACCACTCCCTCCTCCACCTCTCTCCCGTAGCGCTTACGGCGAAGCCCTGCCGGAGATCTCCACCACCACCGACACCACGCCGTCGTGCTGTCGGGATCCCGAGGAGGATCTACTACATCCGCTGCCCGCTGGAACGGGGAGAAGGACGTCTTCATCAACACCAAACGTGTGACCGAGTACGGAGGTGCTGCCCGACTGTGGCACCGTCAAGATCTTCTACGCGCTTTAAAAAAAGGCAAGTGATCGACTACAGCAACAACGAAATCTAATCTCGTAGGCTTTGGAAATCTTCGAGGGTTAGTCTCATGATCTTCTCGTTGCTACCATCTTGTAGATTGGATCTTGGCTTGTTATTCGTTCTTGCGGTAGAAATTTTTTTTGTTTTCTATGCTACGAATCCTATCAATAGGCTGGGCCACGACCTATTAGCTTAGGTACGATTTTGTTTTCTCTTTTTCTGTAACTAAATTTTTTTCTTTTTAAAAGTCTAACATTTTTTATGAAACTATGTTTCTAGATTTTTTCTAAATATGAACATTTTTAAATTTTGAACAGTTTTATATTTTGAACATATTTTGAATTTTTTTTTCTAAAATTTGAACAATTTTTATGTTTGAACAGTTTTAAATTCAAACATTTTTTTTGGGATTGAACATTTTTTTAATTTGAACATTTTTTGAGATTGAACTTTTTTTAATTTGAACATTTTTGAATTGTGAACATTTCTTCCGATTGAACATTTTTTGAGATTCGAACATTTTTTAAATCTATTAAAAAATATATGAACATTTTTTTGAATATGAATGCTTTTCAATATCTCAACAATTTTTTTAATCTTAATATTTTCAAATCTGAAAAAATAAAAAGAAATAAAAGAGAAAAAAAGAAACATAAAAAAAAAGGAAAAAAAAAGGAAAAACGAAAAAAGAAAGAGAAAACGAAGTACACCGCGAACTGGACCGACCAGGCCGGCCCATACCGCGCGAGGGGTTGAGGGTGTTGTGCGGCGCGCGGTAAGAGCCGACCTGGTCGGTGTATAGGAATTGCCGAGCTACCCATCGCTCGGTAGCAATGGTTTATACCCATCGCTAAGGGGAATGAGTCAATGGGCTCGGCCCATATGTTTCTGTTGTTTCGGAAACGGTAAAGATGTAGGCACGCATGTACATCCTGTTTAGTACAAAATAAAAATCCAGATTTGAAAATTGCTTAAATTTCAATATTTCAAATTTGAAATTTCTTTAGATTTGAAATTTCCTTAGAATTGAAATTTGCTTACATTCGAAATTTGCGTAAATTTCAAATTTGCCAGATTCCAAATTTTCTTAGATTTAAAATTTTCCCAGATTCAATATTTGCTCAGATTAAAAATTTTCTTACTGTGAAATTTGCTCAAATTTGAAATTTGCTTAACTTTAAAATTTGCTCGAATATAAAAAATGTAATTTGAAAATTTTGTTCAAAAACGTTCAGAATTTTCAAAAAATGATAAATGAAACAAAAAAGCAGAAAAACGAAAACTGGCAGAAAACCGAAGAAATCATCAAAGAACAATAAAAAAAATCCGAACTAGAAATCTCTAGAAGTTTCCTAAAACCGGAAAAGACCATGATAACGCAAATGGGTGCTCCGTCGAATAACTGGGCCAGGCCCATACCTGACCGCCTTGCGTGCGGAGGTTTGGGGTGCTACGTGTAAAATGAACGCCCAGCCCATCGGCCTCCCCAATCCACACAAAAATCGCGCAAAAATCCCCACGCTTCTCCGTCTCGCGCGGCCCGGTGGGGGACTGCTTTACACCGACCTGGTCGGTGTGTAACAGCCACCGACCACCCCCTCTGGTGTTTGTTGGGCCGGCCCATGTTTCTTCGACTGCTTCGTTCGACTGCTTCGCTTCGCTGTGTTCGCTGTTCGTTATCGACCTGAGTTCGATTTTCGTCGGCAGCAATTTTTCAGTACCTTTTATTTTCGCTGTTTGTTGGACTGCTTCTGGACGGACCGAGTTCGAATCTAGTAGCCACATTTGTTCGAATCTGTTCAGTAGCAATTTTTCAGTACGTTTAAATTTTTTGGAAAAATGAACGAAGCAGTCACCACATTTTGATTCTCACACTAGCGTTTCCTCAGTTCATGACAGTTTATTGAAAATATACAAAAAGCAGATATATGAAACATACATATATAAATTTGAATCTTCTGTCTACAAACATATTGTATGTACTGAACTTTTATATGAAACTTTTTCAAATTTGAACAGTTATGAATCTAATAATCGCTTGAAACAGTTTTCAGATTTGAAAGTTTTCAAATACGAAATTTTTTAAATTTTATAATTGTCAAATTCCCTTGTAAATTCCATTGTAAATCACCATACATCAGGTTGTGTGCAAAGGGAAAACAAACTGTAAAAATATCAAACTTAAAAGAAGCATTATTAGATCAAAAGGTAAGTTATAAAATTCACCTATCACAGACATGAAAAAATGTATAGGAAATTGGAAAAGTGTCTCATCTGTCAAATTGAAATGCCAAGTATACATAAGACAATTAAGCTACATAAGTCAAAAATATATGGAAAAATATGTTTATTACAAGGGAAGATGATAGAGAGGAGAACCGAGGCATCTCGAGCCCACATGTACTGGTATACTGGACCCGCAACTCAAGCACTGTCTCGTGATGTCAAATTTTGTTCATCTGATATACATGAAAGATAACTCAAATGGTGATAACCTCTCGCAAAAAAAACAGAAGCTCCTATTTCTGCTTGTAACCTGACAAAATGATCATCTCCATGCTTCTCTGGGAAGCTACATTTAAATATGATATTAGGAAAAAGTTAGAAATTCCTGATGGTAATGTTTGAAAAACCTGAAGCAATTCTACTATGTAGTACGGATAATGAAAAACTAAAACATTAACACAAACATTTATCATAGTCAGTCAAACTGGAGGGCGGATTACTAAATGTATGAAGCTGCTTAAACTGGAAACAGTGCTATGCATATCTTCTTCTTGAGATATAAATTGTGTATCTGTACAGGTTATAGTTATCGGCATCAAAACGATTGATAGAAAAATACATAGTGGGATCTCGAAAACAGAGCTACACGTTTCTTCTTAGAAGCAGCAAAACGGATATAGTGGGATCTCGAAAATTGGGACTATGCGTTGTATTCTATGGAGTGAATGCTAAGCAATAGATCATCTACATGACGCGTTCTAGAGAAAAGAAACATAGGGGGACCTAATGCATATGAGATACCAATACAAACAGAAAAAATGCATAGCAAGCTTTTTCTATGTTGGAAGAAATCATATATTTTGTAATGACCGAATAAAAATCAGTTGAGGAAAAAAAGTAACTTGAAGGGACTTACAATTTCAATACATCATCTGTCTCCTTGAAAATAAATTGCTAACTTAATCAATGAAGAAGATGTGGAGCCTGTGAAAAAGAATAAACAAACTTTACATAAAAATGAATTCTTGTGCTGTGGGATTCTATATGGTCAGTGCATAGAAATTGAAAATATTACTAAAAAATAACTGTACTTACATGCTTCGACATGAATTCTCGTGCTATTGGCACCTGTTGCTCATTGAATTTGTTTATCACTAGCTGGCATGAGACTTTTTCTCGGATTGCTTGCAAGTCAACCTGTATTGAAATAACATATATGCAGATTATAAAATTATTAAAAAAAAGATAGGATAATAGGAATTCTAGATTTACTATTGTATTTTGCAAAACCACGAAGAACAAAATTCTAAATGGAAGAATAAATTACATTTGAGAAATGTTTTACTTCAACACCATTGTAGCACCTCATGTATTGAATCACAAAAATTCCAGAATCATACCTGCGCTCAAAAAAAAGGGAATTGGACATGCCTTGATAAGCTTAAGTATAATTAAAACATAAGTAATAAATTAGAAAAGCAGGGATTGTAATCACCTAAAGTTTTGTTTAGGAACATGAACATATTTAACACTGAAGTCATGTATGTTAAACTTGAAGCAACCAGGGTAACATTTGACAAATAATTGTTTGAAATTGAATATCACAGTGTTAACTACTGCGGAGAACTTTCCTACTCCGGAATCAGGATTTAATACATCGAATGATTTATCGATGAAGTTTGCTACAATAAGAATCCACTCTTTCCCAATTGGACATGGAATGTGTACCTACATATAGTACATTTCCAAAGAAAATTAATTGATACATTATGAGGAAAGTGAAAAAGAGGATTTTCTCAGTATATATTTAGGGTTAAAAAAGCAGATGGATAAAAAAAATACCAGTCCTGCATTTTCCAATCTGTAGCCTACATAATCTAGTGAGAAAATCCTTTTATATTCTGGATCTGAACAATCCAGGTTGGGGTCCATCAGTAATTTCTGTGCGAAGTTAAAAAGGAAGCAAGTATGGAATTTAAATTCGAATTCAACCATTTAAAAAAATGGAAAAATGTCATGTGGCATATGTTTAGGTAAGATGATACAAACCGTCACTTCTTTTATGACGACATGCATTAGGATTTCTTTGTCCCCAATTTTTCCTTCTTTTCTACGATGAAGTTGCTCAGTTGTAGTTAACATCCCATAACAATCCATTACACACGGGTGTATCCAACCGCCTGGGTTCATAGATAGCGCCAACGTTCTCTGATCTACCCATACTCTCTTAATTTCAAAAATTCTTGGGCTGTCAAAATAAAAGAATATGTTTTTATATGAAGAATACATGCTACTCAGCAATGTAATTAGATTACATATGGAGTGAATAGAACAAAAACCTGCTTTCTGTTTTGGAGCTTGTAAGTTTTGTGTAGAATTCATGCTCATATGCAGTGGCAAAAATAACTTGTTGCGGAGGTATGACATGTTGCATATTCATTTTGCTGCTAGGAATGAAAGGAGTTTTCAGCTTGATACTACTTTGGCCTCCTAATATTTCTTGCCCACATTGATCGAGGACCATATGTAAGAGAGGATCAATTGCTTTCAGTTTTGATCCTGGCTGCAAATTAGAAAACTTATGTAAGAGAAAACACAATTGCTTTCAAATTTAAAAAAAGAATGTAATTTAATTTATACAAAATGCAAAAAACAAAAAGCACTAACCGAGGAATAGGTATGACCAGACATGTTTGCATTCTCTTCTTGGAATAGATTGAAACAAGGGAAATTTCCTTTATTTTCATCAGTAATTGGAGGAATTCTTTTCCCGAGAACCCTTTCATTTAGAGAAAAAATGTATTTATCATCTTGAGCTTTTCTCTGACCAATAGATTGCATGTTGCTTTTTGGAGTCACATTACCTATTTATGATTTTGTCATGACTTAGTAATGCAGTTGAAAAAAAATGTACAAAGAATATGTATGGGGCAGTATATAAAAAAAGAAATCTGAAGACAATTACTTATTTGGTTATTATTTGAGAAAATGTTCTCTGGTTTCCAATCTTCATTGTTGGTATTGAGAAATTCATCCAACTTCTCACCATTTCCTTAAAAAATAAAAAAGGAAAAAAGAGTTAAATTAAGTGCTATACCATTATTCTTTAAAAAATAGTTAACCGTTCATGGAAAAATTCTCAAATGAGTGTGCTGAAAAAGACAGTAACAAACATACCTTGAAATGATTGATCTGCACTTGGCAAGTAGAAGTCAAAATTATCAAGAGAGAACTTGCAATCCTGATCAAATGTTGAATATGATATCCTTTGATTTTTTATTTCAAAAGATAGCTCTGTATGAATATGTAAAAACAAAATAGTTGTGTTAAATAAATAAAAAATTGCATGTAGTTCAAAGTCACAAAGAAATTAGGAGATGTAGTTGAATAAATAAAAACAAGGTGCAAGTAGAGATAGTAATTTCTAACCTTCTTTGATTTGTTCAAGGAATTCAGAGAATCAGTACGGATGAATCATTTGAAATGATTGTTGATGCCATGTCTTTCGGATGAAGCAAACTTGATTCGTAATCAGGATAATTATTTGGTAGATCAAAACCATCAGAATTTTCTCCAATTGAACAACCTTTACTGAACTTATGTAGAATTTGTTTGAAATCCATGCTAGTATTGTAGTTGTCCTTGGGGACTTCAATTTGATGGAAAAGGAACATGTTCTGGAAGAATTGCTCCATCTGTTCTTCTGAAACTTTTTTCTTCGGTTTGTATACAACCATTTCTGACTTGATTTCTTCAGTTGTTGCATTCTTTTTTGTTTGAGTAGAAAATTGCATTTCATTCCCAACAGTAGGGTCAATTTCTTGTTTATTAGATGAAGATGAGACGAGTTGAATGTCATCTACATAACCTCTAACAATTGGAATGGAGTTTTGAACCATTTTATGGAAGAAATTGGAAACAAGTGATTGCAGCCTCTTCTTGTCCTTTAAAATGAAATACACAAAATGTATGAGATATGAAAAGTTTGAACATTATAAATGTAAGAAAAGTAAATCATTATGAATAAAACAAGTATAATGAGCATCAAAATACCCAGTAGCAAGACATAAAATAATCATATGATTTTGTCAACTGACCTGAAATGAAGCAATTCCTTGAAATTTTAGTTCCATGTAATCTTTTATTTCTGCAGGCATTTCCATTTGCTGTTTACTTCCTTTGAATGGTGTAGATGTTATGTGCTTTTTCTGCGAAAGTGCATTAGAAAAAAGCGGATATTACTGCTTTTGCATCTGAACTAGTGTGAGAATATGGTTTGTTAGCACACAGAAAACATGAAGTTAGTACTTACAGATAGTCTTCCAAATCCTCTGCTATTTCCTTGTTGTGAATCAAGGGCGATGTATGAGTTTACGACATGGGTTGTCCACAGGGGTAACCTTGGTACACTGTTGCCCAAGTTGAACTACGAAGTTATTAGAAACTCAAAGTACGATATCTGTAGACAGATAAAAAATAAAGGAAGAAGAACTTAGACAGTTATTGAAATGAGGACAGAAAGTAATTTTATTAACATATATTAAGAAACTTATTTAATTTACCACTAATAGTATCTTGCAACCTCCAGATTCCAACTCTATGTTTTGCATTTTCCCGAACGAAATTTCTTGATAGATCGTAACAGGCAATCAAGTGTGAAAGAACACCAGTCTAGGTTTGGGATTGAACCAATTTCCTTCAAATTGGGATAATAAGCAGGGTTTGGGACACCAGTTGCATTTGGATCAATGAAAGCAGTAATTAGTAAGAGCATGAAAACCACGAGTGAAAGAATCTTCATTCAAATCGGTTGACAGACAAAGAACATAAATGTTCTACTGTTGGAGAGTGTGTTTTCACAATGTTCATAATGAAATCTGAGCATTCCATTGTTTTTGTTCTGACTACAGGTTTTGGACCAGCAGGGAATCCTAGTATCATTTGTGCAGAATGACAGGATAATGTGAAGGTGAAGCCATCTTCTAGTGATAGAGTTCCAGAGTTTGTATCAAACTGATAGATTAGCCATTCAAAGATGACTTGAAGATTGCTATAGCATGAGAAACTAAGAATAGAACCAAAACCAAGCTTCCCGATTATATCTTTTTCTGTTCTGGTAATGTTGACAAAGCTTCAAGAAATATTCTTGTGTATTCTGAATTTTGCCGCTGAAAAAAGATATTAAAACACGAAATTATAGTCTTACTAGAAAATGAAGTATAGAAAAAATAAAATGTGAAACAGACAATTGAGTTTAAAAAATAGTAGGCAAATACCTTATATTTCTTCTTACTACTCGTTGATATGTCAGTGCAGAGTATTTCCTGACCATCCCTTTTTTTATGATTAGTTGTTTCCATCTATGAGATCATATGGTAGTGATTAAAAAAAAAAATTACAGTTAAAAAAAGAACAAATAGGAACGAGAGTAAAAGGAATGAGAGCACCGATTTTGTAACAATTTTTTTACTGTTCTTACTTGTTCATGAATCTAGACACTAAAAATTGGTGTTAGCATAATATTTGAATTGTATAGAAAAGATGGTATAGAAACCAATGGTGCACTATACAAAAGTACATGTATACATGATTGCGGACTACACTTCTTCTTTCCGGTCATGTCAAGGTTACTTAAGACAAAAGAAGCTACATAACTACGAGAGAGCATAAAGCCTAAAAAGAAACTATAGCATTTTGCCTTACAATGAACGAGTTCTTATCATGTAATATATAACAACGAGTTGCTAGTCCTTGAAGTGAAGCTAGCATAGTGTGAGATATTTGGGATAAACTGCTAGCTAATGAACAAACAAAACCTAGCGAAACAGAAACATATATTCGTGAATCTACACCGCCTGCAAACACCGGAAAAAATCATCCTTAAACACCCTAAAAAAAAATCTAATTAGCAATTGTTTCTAGGGAGATCACCACCACCCAAGGAACCAGTACGGCCACCAAAAAGTAACCAGTACGGGAGAAGAACCTAATAGGTAAACACTTGGCCTACCGAACATATGAAAACCTTATAGGTTACACTTGCAGAGGAAAGCAAAATTTCCATTTAGGTAATGTGGTCGCAAATGAAATGCTTCACTAATAAAAAGAATAACAAATCGAACATGTTGAAAAAGCGGATAATCAGACCATACTCTTAGAGGATAAAAATTGAATACATAGCAAGCTTTTGCATCTCCATATGATACAAAGTTGACCCAAACATATCCTTTATTTGTAAGTAGTACTATTAAATCCAGCAACCAAAAAAGATGATTACTAACGGATAAAAAGACAGCCACACAATTTTATGTACTCTTAAGATCAAACATATGATTAGGTAAACACGTGAGTAGTGGAACCCGTATATATCTTGGCATAGTATCGCTCTTTCGTCTCATCAATTGTCTACCGAAAAAGCAACATCTTAACTAATGCCTTGATACTACTAATCATCTCTATCTCGATCTCTATTAATGGCCATTACGCACAAAGAAAAAGGCATAGAAGGAACAGAGCCGCATAGGAAAAATGAATAGAACGCAATGGGTTCGATTCTATCAATCAAATGACACGCTAGTAAGGGGAAGAGCTACAAGTCATGCGCATCCGCAAAGGCGCGAAAACTACATTTTGATCAACGATGCTAGGCTTGCATTGCGGCTCAATATACATGTTTTTTGTGTGGTTTCTATTCTTCCATATAAGTTCTGTTTGTTTGTTGGTTCATGCCCCACCTACATTTTGATCAAAGTTTCCTGAATTGTAATTCAGTTTCAGTGGTTATAAAAGGTAAAAAAGGGTCATGGTTTGGCTGACTGAACACCGAATAAGACCCGTATTTAAGTGAAAAAGAGACTGAGATTTTATTTAGATGATCAAACAGTATGAATTTCAAACATTATCATTAGACCATTATCATGGTAGTTTTGTTTTTCATTTTGCCAAAAGCATCACCCTAACCTTGTTTAAAGAAAAAATTGTAGATGCTTTCTCAGTCAATCAGACTAGTAAAAATCCTTGGTGATAGAAGAGGGTCAATTAAAAAGTGGGGGTAGTCACGAATTGTTTTGAGCAGATTTTCGTATAGGGGAAAGCATGTTGACATGAATTTCTTCAAAAAGATTTATTCCTGTCAGCAGCTATAAACTTGATTTACCAAGCACACAACAGAAGATGAAGTGGATCTAGAAACATCTTAGATCCAATCATCAAAACATCCAACTACGTACCTGGAAAAGCAGAGAAGGAACCTTTTCCTTCTCTGGAAAAGCAGAGAAGGAACCTGCTGATCACGATTTTGGCGTGGAGATGGAGGGCTGTTGCAAGAACTATTCCTCTAGATCTAGCTAGAAGGAGGAATCGCCATAAGAGATCGGCTGCGGTAAAAAAAAATTCTAGCTGAAGTGCGGTCAGATTTTGGAGAGAATTTCGGATCGTCTAGAGCAGGATTCGGGGATATTTTCTGAGATGGAGATGCTCGTGATGAAGAAATGAAAGGGGAAAGCTGGTTTTTTCTATTATTGTCCGGAAAGAATCACTTATGGCTATGGCCCCACATGGAAGTGTCTGCATACTACTTGTCCTTCACAATTTCTTGCAAGGTCTAAACATTTGCAGGGTCTAAATTGCAAAAAGTATCATTGTATCCTTGTCGTGCACGAACATATCGAATCAAAAAAATAAAAAACGCCCAGAGATAGGAGCATGAGGTCTAGTGGAGGAAGAAGGATACGAATTTCCGCCCGAGATCTGGAGGGGACGGTCCGATCTACCCCGCCGGACGCACATATGATCTTCTTCCTCCCCCCGCATCGCTCCTCCTTAATCCGTCGATCTTCACGCACATAGGTTTGTTCTTCTTCTTCTTCTTCTCGCACATGCTCAGCCGATTTCGATTCAGTTCTCTACTAGAGCGATTAGTACCACGTGGCTTTTGATTTCCGAATCTAGACGGAACTCGAACATTGTCCTTTTTACCACCATTGTAGCCTTGTTGCTTATGCTAATTTACTTTTTTGTAGCCTGTTGCTTATGCTAATTTACTTTTTGAACGACTGTGGGCTGTTGGTAGATATCCAAGCTTAATTTTCACTTGTAGGTTTCCCCCCTGTTGTATCATACCTTCTTCACAAATGTTATTAGCCTCTTGGTAAACTAAGATCAGCTCCTGCCACACTTCTTTGATCATCGGTGCTCTGCTTAATTCATTATGTCTCTTTAAAATTATTTTGTCAACTGTATCTTAGGGAAATAAGAAAATTGATTTTGTCAACAAGGATATTTATGAATTTCATTGTAGGGAGATTAGTGAAGAAAAAAAAGAATGGGGTACTTAACCCGAGAAGGATATATGTCCTGGAAGGATGTTTCTTCTTGTTATTGTTGGTTTTCCCTCACTAGTTCGGATCCCGGTGTTCTAGTTTTCGCTGCACATTTTTCTTGTTTCCCTATTCCCGAAGTATATGTCTTAGAAGGTATGTTTTTACAAGCAAATATACTGCCATTTCCTAGGATCGAAGAACCGAGTTAATGTGGATTTAGGGGAAGATGAAAAAAATTGTGATGCGATACTTTGTGTTCCTATGATGCTATTTGCTAGTACACCTAGAGTTTTAATAAGACAAGATGTTTTAACAACTTGAGTTCTTTGCCCATTATGTCTATTGTAATTGTTGATTGTATTTTTTTTCCTGAAACGAGTGTTGAAACTATTCATTGGAGTCCGAGTCGGTTGCTCTTGTTGTTACTGCTCTTACTTTTTTTGTAACAACATATTCACTGTGTATGTGGTGGAAAGTATTTCTTTTAAAGGATGGGCCTGTAATTATGTAGGATGCAGTTCTGATATTTAGACTTTGGGGGTATAGAAGAAGCTCTTAACTTAGGCTTACAAAAGTTAACTCCAAAAAAATTCACCTTGTGATTGATGATCGTTACATACTGAAACATGGGTTCAGGTTTTTACTGGTTTTCCGTTATCTGTATATGTCCCTAGTCTTGATCAGTAATATTTAGACTTGTCATTCAATTAGAAAGTTCATAGTTGAGATGCTACTCATAGTTTTTTCTTGTTCAGGTGTGACCGAATTGTTGTTTCCTGCTCTAGTGTTTAAAATTTTCTTCCATCAGAGAGAATTAGAGACAAAAAAATGGAAAATTAGAGAGAATAACAGAGTGAAAAAAAAAACATTTGAGAAAAGCTCTTATCTTATCTGAATAATTATGTTTTGCAGGTTTTTCCATGGAAGAACAATCAGAAAACATGAATATAGTGGAAAATGTTGATAAAATTCAAGCAGCTATAAGTAATTTCAGAGAGAATCGAGAGAATAATTAATGAAGAAAAGCAAAGATCAAAACCTAGTGAACAGGTCTTGATAACACCCTCTGTTTACGAAAATCGTTTTCCATTGCGATGTCAAATTAGTATAAAACTAACGAGAAAATCATATGTTACTTTTAACACAGGGTAAATCAAGTAAAAAGAAATGTACTCCTCTTGCACGTGCTATAGGTTCAATCAAGGTTATGGAGTCTCATACTACCAAGGTAAAAAACAAAATTGGTTAATTGTTATTGCAGTGATTTTGCTAGTTTGTGTTATTTAATGTGTACTTAAAATGTAGAATGCAAAAACTGCCATGACTTCTTCAAATGAAAAAAAGGATCAAGCTATGGAAGAATTTGACCAGTATGTCTTGTATGAAGAAATGAGGAAACGTACACAGGTGTGTTGAAAAAAAATGCACTTGTCAAATTACTTCTTTTAATTTAGCAAAAACCAAATAAATCATTTAAACAAATAAGTCCTACATGCTTTATCTTTAATTTTTGCAGGGTTTGTCTGAAGTAATTGAAAGGAACGAAGATTTCATTCATAATGATGTCCAACATGTTATGAACCCTGTAGCAGTTGCATCAACTAGCTCAGAGGTAACTACGTATCCTCATTAGGATCCTCTATTAGCTGTACTTTTAAACATTTATAAGACATACATTCTCTGTAATTTGTGGCAGATACCTGTTTCTGAATATAGTGGCGAGAATGCTTGTAATGATAATTTGATTGGCCAACCGAGAAGATATTGAAACCGATTTGGATAAGGTACTAATCAGTTTCGATTCCATTCATTAACTACCTTGTCTTAAAGAATTAAAAATATTTTCGCTGATGTTTTATGTCTACTCTTTTATTTTTAGGTCTTGGAGATTGTTGAAGAAAATATTGAAGGTTGTAGTGCGAGATGAGAATGATTCGGAAGATGATGTAGTCAATCCTAATGAAGATTATTTATTTCCAACTCCCGAAGAAGTCGAGTAATGCAAAACCACCGGAAGTTGGTATGGTTTTCCCCACTTTGGAACATGCGATCAAGTTTGTTAACCTTTACGGCAAGGTAGTCGGCTTTGCGGTCATAAAAGGAAGGAATTATAAATCGAGGAAGATTACCTTAGAGTGCAACAAGGGCGGGAAAAACAGAACAAAGGATATAAGCCGAAAGGAAAAGGAAAAGGAATGTTCTTGCAAAAACAAATTGTCATATGCATGTTAGAGTAAAACTAGTGCATACCAGTGGCAAATCATTTCTTGTTCACTCGAGCACAACCATGAGTTAGCCAGTTCTCCTTCCCTTACAAAGTTTTTCTTGAGCCACGAGATACATGAGTGAGGAAGAAATGTTACTATCTAAATTATTGCAAGAGATAAGGGTGAAGCCTCAACGAATAATGACTATATTCGAGAAGATTGAAAGGTAGCTTTGGAAACATAAACTTTGGGAAGAAGAAGATGGACAACTCTGAAACAAGCTGAAAGGAAGTTGAAGCGGAATACAGATATTGCATGTGCTCTAAATTACATTGAAAAAATTCAGCTTAGCAAACCTGGCTTTTGTTGCAAGATGGAAGTTGATGGTGAAGGCATGGTTAGATCTTTATTCTGGACAGATGCAAAATCGAGAATGGATTACAAGCTATATGGTGAGATAATCTGTTTTGATACAACTTACGACACTAACAAGTACAACATGCCTTTCGCCCCGATTATTGGAATCAATGGAAATGCGAGGACAATTGTATTTGGTTGGGCTCTTTTGAAGGATCAGACTGCAGATACTTTTGAATGGCTATTTGAAAGTTTTGTCGAAGTGATGGATGGGAAGAAACCAAAGCTTATTTTAACAGATCAAGATGCTGCCATTCAACTTGCAGTTAGTAGGGTTTTTTGGGATGCTTTTCATAGGTTTTGCATATGGCACATCCTACAGAACCTGAAACAAAACACCAGTGCATACATGTCAGAGAGAGAAGGCATGGAAGATACAATAGTGAGCCTTATAATGGATTCACTTCACGTCTTACAACTGGATGGAAGAAGATGCTTCAGACTTACAACTGCAGTGACCATGAGCATCTAAAAAGAATGTGGGGGTGCAGGGCAATGTTTGTTCCAGCTTATTTCAGAGGAAGTTTCTGTCCATTCACACGCTCAACAGGGAGAAGTGAAAGCTTTAACTCAAACTTCAAAGATTATGTGCTGCGGAAAGATACGATTGAGAACTTCTTGAAGCAGTATGAGATATTCCAAGAAAATGTTGTGGAAATTGAGAATGAGGACCGTTTTCACTCTACTCAACAAGATCCCACTTTTTGGTGCCATCAGCCCATTGAGCGGCATGCAGCAAAAATATACACAAGAGGAATCTACTCAAAGTTTTTGACAGAGCTTCTTAATTCGACAGCTTTTGGTGTTCATGAAATTGTGAAGGACAAGTTGTATGAGTTGAAGAAGTTGTTCAACTACAAGAAACCTGAGTATCGGAGAGACGTGTTCACTGTTTGCGTTGATAGAGAAAATCAAACCTATGAATGTGAGTGCGCAAAGTTTGAGAAAGATGGAATTCTTTGTTGTCACATTCTCGGATTGTTCACACGAGTTTGATGTTGTGAAGATTCCAACTGAATACATATTGCCAAGATGGACAATAAAATTCGGGGAGGATGAAGCTGTTTTTACGGAAAAAACAAAGTATTGATGTGCATGGTGTTGAAGCATCTCGCTAGTACATTAAGATATGCAATGCTTCTCAACAGTGTCAATGATGTGTGTGCTGATTTAAGCAGGGATGCAAATAAGAGCAAACAATTTATTGAAGAGGTCCATAAACTTCACAAAAGGTTGATGGCGGAAGATAAAGGTGAACAACAAACTGATGGCAACTCTGTCATCCTCAAAGACCCTCCAATAATAAGAAAAGGTTCAGCACAACTTAAGAATCCTATGAAGGAAGGATTGCTCCCTGAAGTGAGTAATGTAAACATCTGGTTGAATGGTGATGGTAGTGTATCTGAACCTGTTGAGCAAATTAGTTCAAAAAAGAAGTCTGCCAAAAAGCGGAAGCAACTGAAAGAAGGAGAAGCATCTGGTTTGAAAGATCCTCCAGTGTCTACTTCAATATCAGTCAACAAAGGAAATCGACTGAAGCCTCAATCAGAAAAGAACTCCAAGAAGAAAAAGAAATTAGCACCAATGATATAGTTCATTCAGTGCGAATCTTGCATATTTCAGCTTTGCATTGTTCCTGAACAGTTTTGGATACTTTTTCTTTGAGAACAAGTATCCTGAATGACAACACTGTACTTCTTCGACTCCATGTGCTTGGGTGAGTTTCCGCTTCTATCTTGAATGGTTGGTCAGCAAGTTGATGCCCTGTGGTACTTTGCTGGTGCTATGGTTTATTAATATGCTTAGTCAATCGCTCTCTGTGATGTGAAAGTTTGAAAACACTAATGTTCATGTAAAAAAAACTCGAACACGTTTGCTAATTAGCCTAAATTAACCGATAACTTAGATTATCTTGTACTTAAGTTTATTTAAATAACCTGCTGATCTCCCATGTCAAAAAACCCCTGGAAAAATGAAGAAAATAAGAAGCATTTTGACAAGCGTTTTTTTCTGCTGCTGACGATTTCTTGTTTTCATCTATAATATTTTGTACAGTAATATCGTGCGAAAAAATTGCATTGAGTAGGAGAACATGATATCAAAAAATGTAAAGATACCTGGAAGTTTCAAAGCTGTTATTTATTGTCATACCTTTTAGAAATAAATATATGCATGGTGTTTTGTGGTCGAGAGCAACACACACAGTCTTTGTTGTTGATGCACATCGGAAGATGGAACCATTGCCTAGTTCTCCTAGCTGGGAGTGTTTATAGCTTTTTTATTAAGAATTTCCTTGTTGTTTTAGTTTGTTATTATATAAGAGAGAATGAAAAATATAAATGTGTTGCCTTAGTTCACACTGGAATTAAACCTTTCCTCTTGTGTGTTATCATGAGCAGGTAAAAAAACAGAAAAAACTTGATGAATACTTGTTGGATCTCAGTAGGTGATGTGCTCTGTCTGGTCTGCTGAAGTCATATCCAGATGGTGTGCCCTATGGAAGCGCTAGTGGCTTGCATAGCAATGACAGCTTCCTTGATTTTTCATGGTCTTCTTTTACACTTGGTTTTACATTGTGAGCTCCCGTCTTTGGACCTAGTATCTCTGCAAGCCTCTTATCAATCTCATTGTGTATGAACAAAAAATGTGGAAGTTCATGAAAGCCAAGTACACACAACCAAAAAGAAAGCCAAGTGCTTTATTTATAGCAATGTTTGTGGCTAGCTTTATTTATTCAGTTGTCGGTACTCAAAATTCCTTATTCGTTCATGAAATTTATTGATGTTGTGCTTTCTTTTTGGTGAATTAATGATGCCATGTTTTTGTTAGTTAATTGATGTTGGTCTCTGTGGTTAGTTAATTGATGTTGGCCTCTGTTGTTAGTTAATTGCTGTTTACAAATTAAAACATCTGCACCAGGCCAGGTCAGGGTCAAGAGATTCTAGTCTGTAGTTAAGGTTCAGGGTTCAGCAAAAACCCCCCAGTCCTTTTCATTGTGCAAGGGCATGAACAAATGGCCGACTGTAACTGCAAAAATAAAAATAGAATGGTGTAGATAGTGTCGTGCAGCATGGATTGGAGGAAGTACATAGAGAACTTCTGTTTGATGGTCTGAAACTTTCTAGAGAAGCACTGGAGATGACCCAATCAATGCTTCATCTATGCATGATGGGTTGATGAATGGATGTAGTGACAAAAGAATGGCAGTGACCCAGATGAAAGAACTGGGGTGCAGAAGAAGAGATGAACCGATATGAATATGGAGAACCAATTTACCATTGATTGATGAACCGAAAAACTCGAAAAAGCAAAAAGATGAATCAAGTCTTTATAGTACTCCCTCCGATCCTAAATATAAGCCATATAGTTTTTGGCACGGAAATTAAGAAACACACATTTAGAGGACTTTGCATAAGCTAATTAAACATAATCGAATCACTAAAAAAAAATTATCCATATAAGTAGAGCAAACATCGTAAAACCACTATATGGCTTATATTTAGGATTAATTAACAAGCAAAAAATGAACGGATTCTTTTCATGAACGGAATCTATATCATGAACGAATTCTTATCATGAACGAATTTTAAAACATGAACGAATTTTTATCATGAACAAAAACTTATCATGAACGAAAACTTATCATGAACGAAATCTTATCATGAATGAGTTCTTATGATGAACAGAATCTTATCAAGAACGAAATTCTTTATGATGAACGTAATCTT
This sequence comes from Lolium rigidum, assembly GCF_022539505.1. Taxonomy (NCBI): domain Eukaryota; kingdom Viridiplantae; phylum Streptophyta; class Magnoliopsida; order Poales; family Poaceae; genus Lolium; species Lolium rigidum. The sequence continues at coordinate 73,042,504 of NC_061513.1, read as the reverse complement.
ATCATGAACAAATTGTTATCATGAACAGATTCTATATCATGAACGAATTATATCATGAAAAGAATCTTATCGTGAACAAGTTCTTATCATGAACGGAATATATATCATGAAAAAATTATTATCATGAACGAATTCTTATGATGAACAGATTCTATATCATGAACTAATCCTTATCATGAACAAAAATTTATCATGAACGGAATCTATATCATAAACGAAATCTTATCATTGGCGAGTTTTTATCATGAACTAATTCTTATCACGAACAGAATCTTATCATGAACGAGTTCTATATAATTAACGAAGTCTTATCAAGAATTGAATCTTATCAGAGTTCTTATCATGAACGGATTATTATCATGAACGGAATCTATATCATGAACGAATTCTTATCATGAACGGAATCTTATCATGAACGAGTTCTATAAAACATGAACGAAATCTTATCCTGGACGAACTCTTATCAAAGAAATAATTTTTATGATGAACGGAATCTTATCATGAACAAATTCTTATCATGAACAGATTTTATATCATGAACGAATGAATCTTATCGTGAAACAAGTTCTTATCATGAACGGAATCTTATCAGAGTTTTTATCATGAACGAAACCTATATCATGAACGAATTATTATCCTGAACGGACTCTTATCAAAGAAATAATTTTTATGATTAACGGAATCTTATCATGAACAAATTTTTATCATAAACAAAATTTATATCATGAACGAATGAATCTTATCGTGAAACAAGTTCTTGTCATGAACGGAATCTTATCATGAACGAGTTCTTATCATGAACGGAATCTTATCGGAAGTTTTTATCATGAACGGAATCTTATCATGAACGAGTTCTTATCATGAACGGAATCTTATCAGAGTTCCTATCATGAATGGAATCTATATCATGAACGGGATATATATCATGAACAAATTCTTATCATGAACGGAATATTATCATGAATGAATCCTATATCATGAACGAATTCTTATCATGAACGGAATCTTATCATGAACGGAATCTTATAAGAGTTCTTATCATGAACGGATTCTATATCATAAACGGAATCTATATCATGAACAAATTCTTATCATGAACGGACTCTTATCAAGAACTGAATCTTATCAGAGTTCTTATCATGAACGGATTCTATATCATGAACGGATTCTATATCATGAACGGAATCTATATCATGAACGAATTCTATATCATGAACGGAATCTATATCGTGAACGAATTCTTATAATGAACGGAATCTTATCATGAATAGATTTTATATCATGAACGAATTCTATCATGAACAAAATCTTATCATGAACAGATTTTATATCATGAACGGAATCTATATCATGAACGGAATCTATATCATGAACGAATTCTTATCATGAAACGGAATCTTATCGTGAACAAGTACTTATCATGAACGAAATCTATAACATGAACGAATTCTTATGATGAACGGAATCTATATATGAACGAATTCTTATCATGAATGAATTCTTATCATAAACGAATGAATCTTATTGTGAAACAAGTTCTTATCATGAACGGAATCTTATCATGAACGAAGTTCTTACCATGAACGGAATCTTATCAGAGTTCTTATCATGAACGGAATCTATATCATGAACGGATTCTTATCATGAACGAATTCTTATCATGAACGGAATCTTATCATGAACGAAGTCCTATATCATGAATGAATTCTTATAATGAACGGAATCTATATCATGAATGAATTCTTATCATGAACGGACTCTTATCAACAACTAAATCTTATCGGATTTCTTATCATGAACGGATTCTATATCATGAACGGAATCTATATCATGAACGAATTCTTATCATGAACGGAATCTTATCATGAACGAAATCTTATCATGAACACATTTTATATCATGAATGAATTCTATCATGAACAGAATCTTATCGTGAAACAAGTTCTTATCATGAACAGGAATATTATCATGAACGGAATCTTATCAGAGTTCTTATCATGAACGGCATCTATATCATGAACGGAATCTATATCATGAACGAATTCTTATCATGAACGGAATCTTATCGAAGTTCTTATCATGAACGGAATCTATATCATGAACGGAATCTATATCATGAACGAATTCTTATCATGAACGAATTCTTACCATGAACGGAATCTTATCAGAGTCCTTATCATGAACGAATTCTTATCATGAACGGAATCTTATGATGAACGGAATCTTATCATAGTTCTTATCATGAACGGATTCTATATCATGAACGGAATCTATATCATGAACGAATTTATCATGAACAGAATCTTATCATGAACGAATTTTATCATGAACGGAATCTTATCATGAACGATTTTTTATCATGAACGAATTCTTATCATGATCGGAATCTATATCATGAACGAATTCTTATCATGAACGAATTTTAAACATGAACGAAATTCTTATCATGAACGAATTCTTATCATGAACAGATTCTAATATCATTAATGAATTCTTATCATGAACGGACTCTTATCATGAACGGAATCTTATCAGAGTCCTTATTATGAACGGATTCTATATCATGAACGGAATCTATATCATGAACGAATTCTTATCATGAACGGAATCTTATCATGAACACATTTTATATCATGAATGAATTCTATCATGAACAGAATCTTATCGTGAAACAAGTTATTATCATGAACGGAATCTATATCATGAACGAATTCTTATCATGAACGGGATATATATATGAACGAATTCTTATCATGAACGAATTCTTATCATAAATGAATGAAACTTATTGTGAAAACAAGTTCTTATCATGAACGGAATCTTATCATGAACGAGTTCTTATCATGAACGGAATCTTATCAGAGTTCTTATCATGAACGGAATCTATATCATGAACGGAATCTATATCATGAACGAATTCTTAGCATGAACGAATTCTTATCATGAACGGAATCTTATCATGAACGAGTCCCGTATCATGAACGAATTCTTATCATGAACGGGATCTTATCAGAGTCCTTATCATGAACGGAATCTATATCATGAACGGAATCTATATCATGAACGAATTCTTATCATGAAACGGAATCTTATCGTGAACAAGTACTTATCATGAACGAAATCTATAACATGAATGAATTCTTATGATGAACGGAATCTATATATGAACGAATTCTTATCATGAATGAATTCTTATCATAAACGAATGAATCTTATTGTGAAACAAGTTCTTATCATGAACGGAATCTTATCATGAACGAGTTCTTACCATGAACGAAATCTTATCAGAGTTCTTATCATGAACGGAATCTATATCATGAACGAATTCTTATCATGAACGAATTCTTATCATGAACGGAATCTTATCATGAACGAGTCCTATATCATGAACGAATTCTTGTCATGAACGGAATCTATATCATGAACGAATTCTTATCATGAACGGACTCTTATCAAGAATCGAATCTTATCAGATTTCTTATCATGAACGGAATCTATATCATGAACAGAATCTATATCATGAACGAATTCTTATCATGAAACGGAATCTTATCGTGAACAAGTACTTATCATGAACGAAATCTATAACATGAACGAATTCTTATGATGAACGAAATCTATATATGAACGAATTCTTATCATGAATGAATTCTTATCATAAATGAATGAATCTTATTGTGAAACAAGTTCTTATCATGAACGGAATCTTATCATGAACGAGTTCTTACCATGAACGGAATCTTATCAGAGTTCTTATCATGAACGGAATCTATATCATGAACGAATTCTTATCATGAACGAATTCTTATCATGAACGGAATCTTATCATGAACGAGTCCTATATCATGAACGAATTCTTATCATGAACGGAATCTATATCATGAACGAATT
>NC_061513.1:73009917-73038513 GCF_022539505.1 Lolium rigidum | reverse complement strand
CTCGTTGGGATCGACATTCTTACTTATCGAAGATACTACGATACACCCCCTATACTTGTGGGTCATCAGTGGCCCAAACATACCGTGACAACCCTATTTTTTCCGTGGTATGCGATATATATGTGTAGCCTTGTGTATGGCTGGACTTTATTAATTTAAGCCTAAGAATAACTGGTGTATGAGTGACGCTGCACTTACGGAGGATTTCCTACGGAATATGACTTACGCGCTGACATGTAGGAAGGGCAAGGGATTGCATCCCGAAAATCATGGAAGGTGGGAGCAATTCATCCAACCGATTTTCTCCACATTTGCCCGTAGGATTCCCGTAACCAAATCAGTCCGTAAGTGTAGTTTTATTGCTGGTGTATATAGGCAACAAAGATTTCTTTGGGAAGGAGTTTGCTTTTTTTGGAAAGGTGTTTGCTATGGGCAACTCCTATTTACCCCCTTGTGCATGCTTTACGAGAGCTCCGCCCGGAGCTTTCATGAGCAGCACCAAATGCGACACAACAAAATGGTATTGCATCTTATTTTGTTTTACTTGATATAAATATAAGATATTATACACCATTTTTTTTTATTTTATAGTCACTTCATAAATGAAAAATATATACTTTTGGGGCAGTGAGCATTTTGGATAATTTCTTTAACACATGAACACACTTTTTTCTAGACCCATGAACATTCTCTGGAACCCATGAACATTTTCTTGAACCTAATATCTGAACAATTATTTTTATAAAAATGTTTTTATTTATGAGTGTATTTTTTGAACTCTGAACATTGGTTAATCCATGAGTGTATTTTTTTTCCAAAGCCGTAAGCATTGTACTAGCAGCTACTACTTTACTGGATTTAAATAAAGAAATTCTATCATTTTCCTAATTATTAATATCCTCTACATTTCTTTTACTTCCCTCTACCAGGTTAAACTTACTCTACTTTCTTGCAATATTACAATAACTTTTGTGTTGAAATATAGAGCTATGAATTGATTGTCATTGACATGAGTGCTTTTTGTATCATTTGGAAAGTCCCTATTTTTGGTCAAAAATACTTGATTGGATATCATAGATGCCTTCCTTACGAAGAGATAAAGATTTGAGAAGAAATTGTGTTTTTCTCAAGGCAATAGAAGGGTTGTCTCCAGTATTTCATCCATGTGCCATTAGATCTAGTAGAGGACAAACAGAGAACTGAGAAAAGCCACACCATTAGAAACAATAACAGAAACCTCACCTTCGAGATGCAATTATGAACGCAGTGGGAAAGGAGTTGTACGAAGTTCTAACAAACCCATGAAGGTTGACGAGCATAGTTTTTCGGAATAAAACTTGACTTTTGGAAGAAAAGAAAAATAATTGCTAAAACTTGCATTAACCGATGACTTATGGTTAAAGGTTGTAGTTAGAACATCTCAAACACTTATCTCCTATTTTAGCTTGTTGATCGAGTGTGTTGTGCTCTTATGTACTGTACCTTCTTAAATCCTTTCTTAGACTAAGAGAAGGTCGAGGGAGAAGCTTTTGAGAAACTTGAAGATGGAGGAGAAGTCTACTAAAAGGAACCATATCCATCCAGAGGAGCCGAAGGCGTAGACTACATAATCGAAGGCAATGATGAGGATCTCGAGCAGTAGTCGATCAGGCTCCAGTAGTTTAGTAGAGCCAACAACGTAGAACTATACTAAATAAGCCGTTGAGCTCTTATAGTTCTAAGTTTAGTTGTTATAGCTCTCTTCGGACTTTCTAGAGTTGTTGACGATTTGCTAGAGAATTCATAATGGACCGAGTAGGATCTTGAAGTTTTTGTTCATTTTTTTTTTGCTTGTAATAAAAATTATGTAATATTTGAACCCGCAATGTATCTTTGTATTACTTGAGAGCTGTAATATTTGTGGAACGGTGTCCTATAAGTCTTATATCAACGGTGTGTATATATGTTCTCTTTATTTTGAAATATATCTTAGATATATTTTGAAATGTGAAAAAATGAAATTAAAAATTCCCACTTATATCTTCACGCGCTAAGCGCCAACAAAGTGGTTTCATGAAAAATCAACTCGTCGTACGAAGTGTGTAAAAAAAGATAAAATTTGAAGCTAAAAATAAGGCTTTTGACAAGACAAAGTTTCTCCTTTTTACATAAACCACAAAAAGTATCGGTTTCACGTGAAATCGTTTTAGTTTGTGTTTTAGTTTTATTTTATAGTATGTTTAGGTTAAATTTTGTTTATATTTTAGTTAAATCATATGAACTATGTTGAAATCGTATGAAATCTCGTGAAATTTATCCAAATCGTGTTCTCGTTTTAGGGGATCAGTTCTGCCGGTCATCGTTTAGAAGACTAAATTTTTTATTATCTATTTTGTCTTAGTGTATGCGGTTTGAGATGCTCCTAGTTGTTACTGTGACTCGTTCACCTATCATTTTAACGCATTGCACGTCTCTGCTTTCCCGTTGTCTGCAGCAGCTAGCAGGTGTACACGCAACGCAACAAGAGAACGATTCTGGCCGGGTTACAGCACGCGGTCTGCAGCATGCCGGTGCACGCTCTGAAACACGCTCCCTCCGTTTCAAGAGATCCTATACGATGTGTGCAATTCAGACAGCGCATGCACCCTTGACAAGATATTTTTCATCCGAAGGGAAAAAAGGTTCTGATATCGCATCACTGATATCTCCAAATATCTTGCCCGTATGTCCATGCATATCCTACCAAAAATAGCCAAGGTGCATAATATCCTGACATCATAGACGAACAGTCTCTCCTTTACTTCCCGATGGTAGAGGAGGTTGGTCGTCTTCTCCGTGAGCGGCAGTGGATTATTGAGCTCCACGCTTAGACTAGCGCCCAGGCCGCCGCCCGCGAAGCAGGGTCGCTAGAACAAAGCGTCAGGTGTTGCTGAAGGGCCATCCTCCTAGGGAAGCTCCGCCTTCATTAACGGCGGTCGAGCACCGGCAAATACGCGAAGCAAGGGCGCGTGCGTTTGCAAACTAGGTGAAGAGGCAGGCACGATCGTAGCAGGGCTCGCCCATTATGCGGCCCGATCAACTGCTAGTAGGCTACTACCTCCGTTTCAAGAAATAAGGCGCACGCGCATTCCAAGATAAAGTTTGACCATAAAAATTGAGCAACAAAATCTTAATTATATTATATGTAATTAACACCGATGAATTCGTATTGAAAAACACTTTCTAATAATGATAATTTCATACAAACAATCTTTATATATTTGTAGTAATTCTTGGTCAAACAAAAAGCTCGTAAAACGAGGACGCCTTATTCCTTAAAACGGAGGTAGTACAATTTAGTTTAAATTTAGTCGTTCATCATTCATCTTTGTAATATGTAAGAAAATTTGAATAACTTTTTAATTCCTGTTAAATTTGAGTGTTTTCGTACCCGAAGTTTGGAGGCGCTACTGGACAGAGCAGCCCCAAAAAATGGCAACCTGCATGCATGTTCGGTCTGTCCGTCGTGAGTTCGGTACTACCGAACGCCGTTTAAGAAAGAGGCTTTTAGAGCATCTAAGGGCATGCTCAATGCCCGTTTTAACTAGGTTCGGGTGGTTTAAAGTATGTTCGGATGAGGAGGCAGCTTCCTTTTTAGGAGGTGGGATCTTCTCTACTACTTAAAAAGACTAAAGTGGTTCCTTATTCTGCCATCCACAATACGTCAATTGCTTCGTCGTTCCTTTCCTCGTCGTCGCGCTTCCTCCTCCGTCGTCCACATGGGCCAGGCCCAATGAAACCTACGGAAATCCCACTGCCGAGCCACGACTTGGTCTCTTCGTCAAACGACAAACCCTAACCATCCCCGCCGCCGCAGCCCGACATGCCTCCCCAGCCGCCGCCACCGTTCCCGGGGGCCCCCGTTTTCCCGCGGGCGGCATCTACGGTGCTCCCAGACCCGGCGCGGTTCTTCGCCCCCGAGCTCCTCGCCGCGCCGCTCCCCGCCAACGCCTTCCTCCACAACTTCGCACTCAACAATGGGGACCAGCCGGAGTACACACACCCGTAGTCGGTCAAATCCGCCGCTGGGGCGCTCATGGTCTGCTACCCCAAGAGCGTCCAACTCCCCGCCCTTCCACGCCCAGACCTTCGTCGCCGACCTCACCGCCACGTCCCCGTCGTATGCCGCCGCGCCCCGCCGCATCGCCGCCTTCAACGACCTCTCCGTCACCCTCGACTTCTCCCCATCGCTGTGCGCGTTCCTCGTCTGCGGCAGCCCTTTCGTCACGGTCGCCACCGCGGGGGTCTCCGTCGACATCTCCCTCGCCTCCGTCCACGCCTTCCTCGAGGCCGCCCCCAGTAACAACACGCTCACCAGGTGGCGCCTCTGGATGAACAGCGTCCAGACCTTCCTCCTCTATGCTTCCGCGCCGATCCGCCTTTCGATGTCCAGCGTCACGCAGCTCGCGGCGCCCGGCTTCTCCGGCGTCATCCGTGTCACCTTCCTGCCCTACGAGGCCATGGAGACAGTCCTTGACCTGCACAGCGGCTGCTTCCTGACGGCCGGGAGGCCGCGCTGAACCGTCCCTTCTCCAACGAGGCCATGGGTCGTGGACTATTTGTGTTAGTAGTCTAGCAGTCCAAGCCCATCCGAAGTGATCTGCCTCTGGTCTATCTCACGCACCGGGACTCCTAATGGAAACATGGGAATATAGAGGCTCGATTGCCGGCGGGCAGTGGACAACGGCTAATGATGGTGTTTGCGGCGCAAACATGCGGTGGGGTGGCTTTGGGAAAAGTAGAACAGAGGCACTGGCTGTGGTTAAGCAGAAGCAGCCAAGCAGGGGCACGACATGCAGTCGTTTGGAAGACTGAGAGGAAGGGAATGGAGCAGAATCTTATCAGAGGTATAAACGTTTTCTTCAGTGAGAGTTCAATATTTGTGTAGTTAAGAGTTTCAGCCATTCAGTGATTGTGCATCTCAGTATTGTATTTCAGACTTTGAGTGATGAGGTGCTTAGTGCTTTTCTCATGTTCTGAATTGCAGATTTGACTCACTTAATAGTGGCACTGTATCATACTTGAGTCAAAATGTTGGTGTGAATTTTGTGGAAGGAGAGCCTGATGTAATGCCATGGCAGCCGAACAATTGATGAAAACTAATGGATCGTGGCAACACATGGATGTGTTAATCATGTATGTGAATACTGCACCATGAGGATACTTCTGCAGCTACTAATTTTGTAGAAATATACTGTTTTTGTACTACTAATTTTCCTAACTCGTGGCAAAACTTCAGCTACTTTTTCCATGACGCAGTGTAACTGTGGCCATTTTGATCACTGGTAGCTGGATGGTGTCAAATTTTCGAAGTGAAGTGGGTAATTCGAAGTTTTCTATCAGCAGACATCTCTATTATTTTCTGCTACAAAACTAAGTTTCAGTGGTATAAAAACATTTGTTCTCTGAAATACCTATAATTTGACCAAGCTGTTAGGCTGTGTAAAAAGTTCGATGGCCTTAAGAGCTTGCAAGCTGTTAGGCTCCTGAAGATCTGCTCACGTGCCACATCCACATCCCAAGCGAGCCTCATGCGGTGAGCCACCATCTTGCAGTTTATTCCTTCTAGAGTACTATCTCTGTACCAATTCTATATCCTGATGCAGACATTTTCAATAGTACATCTCAGTGTAGATAGGATTCTTCAGTGGTAATTAATATATATATCAGTGCGAACACTTTGCTTAATTATAGCATAACGCCGATCAAATAATTTGCTCTTAAAGAATCCTTAGTTTTCAGGGTAGTTGTTCTCATAATTTTTGTCTATAGAAGTTTGTCTGATGGGTGGCAGTTTGTCAACAGAAGTTAGTTTTCAGGGTAGTTGTACCTATAATCATTGCAAATGTGTGCTGGCTCCGCATTAACATAAACTCATTTCGCACTTGCAGACTACATCAACAGCAGTACATTGGATAGACTGGACGGAGGCGCTGTTCTGTTTCTGCTGATACACGTCCAGGACATGGCGGCGTCTGCGGCTTCGTATGCGGCCAAGTGACCTTAAGCTGGCAATGGATCCAACAGCAAGGCAATTTTTCGCTGACCGATCTTTGTGTTTTCTGCTTTTATCCTCTTTTCTTCAAGAAGTACTCTATCGGCAAGTCAAGTTCTTCCCTGACTGATCTATGTAGTTAGATAACAAATACTAGACTATTACCATGTTTCTATTTCTCTGGATCACATGTTGTCTGGATACTTATCGATATTGACAATCTACTTGCATGCATTCATGTGTTTAGGTAACCAGTATACTGATTAAAAGATTCAGTATTAGTTATTCACTTCTATTCTTGCAAATACCAGTTATTCTTTCAATCCAACGAACACTGAAAATTTTCTTCTATTCCAGGCTAACATAATAGAGGGGTGCTAGCTGCATAGATCGACTGAAGGCACAGCTCAAAAAAGTTCAGTTTACACCTTTGAAATGTTCATGGTTGCTGATACATGGAAGAAGTACAAGATAACAGATTATCCATATGAAATCAAGATTACTCATCGCTCAAAGATCCAATAGATTATCCCACTTTAGGTCCTCCAAGCACGTACTGTCAACAACACTTCTATCTGGTATTTTATTTACTCCACACACTTTAATTATTCATTCTACCCTATTATTATTTTCCCCTGACTGCCATTTTCCAACTAAGCCAATACTTTTCTCATGTGTCACAATATGTTGGTTTAGTGGATGTGGTGACAGATATCATACCATAAGAAACAAATCAAGACCCAAGAACAAATATTCACCTTATCGACACAAGGTATAATTTCCAACACAATCACCGATAGTTTGACTTCTAATTAGAACACGACACATGGTATAATTTCCATAACACAGTTTAAGATAATTTGAATTCAAATAGTTTTTTGTACTGCCCTGTCCAGAAACTTGATGTTACATGATTTCATCAAACTAGAACTCTTGGGAGTGCATTGCATGTTGAGTTAAATTTGGCTAGAATATTATTGAGTAATTATTTCAGCTGAAAATTTGTTCGTGATGCAGATTGTGGGCAATCATGGATATGAGATACAATTGATGTTTAGTAATATTCACTTCATGGTATGTTTCCCCTTTCACTGTATTTTGTATACTAGAGAAAATATGTCGTGACCTTCTGGTCTTGCTAGCAGATGCTTCTTGATTTGAGGACCCAACACTTTAAGTGATTTGTTTTCAAGTCCATGTAGATTACTCATTTGAATAACAAGAATAGTATCTTCTACCAGGTTGTTTGAGCATCCTCTATCAGATAGTCAAGCATAGGTACATCTTATGTTAGTTCCTGATTCACGTTTCCTGGACTCATATATGTATGTCCCTATATGCAAAATTATATATCATGTAACTTTCTGAGCCTGGAAGTTGTTAGTTACTACAGGTAAAATTATTTATGAGTTGGTGGATGCAACAGAATACAGGTTTTAAAACTAATCAATTCATGTGTTTCAGTTTTATATTCTCCTATTTATATGCAATGAACTGAACATCCTTTTTGGGATGGTTTCATTGCCTTTCTAATTACATATTCTTATTACCGTAGTTTTCTCATACTTGGTTGCTCTGGCTTGCATAGTTTTCTCATACTGGGTTGTTCAGTATCTAATTGTCACACCGAAAATATAAAGTTCTCAGAATAACCGGTCAGCCAGAGCAAAACATTTAGCAGGGGTATTTTATTTTCACCATTTTCTGTGAGCATTGGAAGAGTTGCATCTCCACAACATTTCACTAGCCTTCCAATGGAAGCATCAACACGTGCTTCTTGAATCTTGCTCTGGAGCATAACTATGGGAATCCACATTGGGGTTATGAAATAGGAATTACAACTTGTGGAGGTTGCTTATGCTTAAGTGTCACTTAAGAGAATGATTTCCTATGTAGGCAGAATGCCATTTGTGTGTGGGAAAAGGAACTCTACATATGGATAAAGGGAGATTGGGTGTATATGTGTCTTAATTAAACTATTATATATTTTAATTAGCGGGCACAATCAAAACATACATTATGAATGAATAATTATGTTCACCTGATGGAGTGATGGGTCAGGTTGAGATTTATCTATATTTTTAGAGATCTTCTAAATCATTAGTAGATGTCAATTTTATTTGAACAAGCCTTCTTTGCTTACGCACGTTTTTTTACAAAGCAGCTGAATGTTGGTGTTTATCCCATTTCTGCAGTTGCCTCCATAACACAAAGTTCAGCAAAGAAAAAAATTGAAGGAATGACTCGTTTGAGCAGATGGTATGCTGCTGATTTTTCTATAACGGATAACATGATATTGATATATTGGTCGACCAACTTAAGCTATAGTGGAGATTTATGAGATTCCAATATTTTCTAGCTTCAGTTTGGAAGCTTCGATTGCAAATGGAGAAAATATACTATATTTTCCATTTCTATCTGTCAAATGTCGCTTTGAATATTAGGCTCTTTCCTTGAGGTGATACATTAGCAAATGGAGACAATGTACTAGATATTTCTATACCTATGATCCAAATGTTACTTTGCACTATGTTGGCTTGTGTGAAACTTAGGCTCGTTTTCTTGAAGCGATACATTTAGCAGATGGGATTGTACATTTTTTGTTCGAAATTAATTATTGTGTCCCGGTGCCCATTTTGTTTTTGGTTGCAGAATGGAAGAGACATATGCTCTTGTTAGCATGGATCTGGTTTCAGCATCTTCACTTCAGTCGCTCTGCAAGCAATGTAATTTTTTTGTCTCCTTGAATATTTATGAGCAAAGCCCAGCAGGAGGAGCTTGTCCAGTTCAGCATATCTTGTAATACATAGCGCCCATTTACCTATTTCCATGAAATCTTTTTTGATTAACTTTGCTAATGCGGTGCCCATGACTTCTCGTGAGATGCGTGTGTTTACGTATTTACAATGCAAGAAAGTTAAAGTGATTGATCGCAACCATCTTATGAAGCATCTGCCTACCCTAGAAATCGTACCTATAGAGGAGGAAAGAAATGAGGAGCAATGGTTGAATGACAGGTTTATAAAACAAACTATTGTATGCATTGTAGAAAATTGTCAAGACAGAATTGTATATACTACTTATATACGTAATATTTTCTTATTAAATGTTCTCAATGTAAAAACATATTATATATATTCCTTTCTCATTGTTTCATGCTTTTTATTTTGTTGCATTTTTCGGAATTGATTTACATATTGACTTAGGATCAGCAAAGTTTTCTTGTGGATGGCAATTACACAATGAAAACCCCACTAATTGTTCTACATAGAGATGACTTACATGATGGAAAATCTCTAAGTGTGTGTAAGATAGAAATAACAGATGCTGGTTTAAGATTATAAGATGGCTAAAAATAAAAAGGTTCGATATATGAAAACTACAAGTCACCTTGCTTGCGATTCCCGACAAAATAAAATCACCTTTCTCGATGTATTGTTTTCCCGGGGCAACGCACGGGCATTTGTACTAGTAAACCTTAAAAGCATGGTTTTGAAGAGAGAAAGAGATAGTAGTGTCATATTTGTGGGGTCCCTTCTCTCTTTTTCTATACCACTATATAATACACGAGTTTTTGAATTTGAATTTGTACCACTTAGTTCCACAAGCTTCCGGCCAAAGCAACATTTGAAGTAATCCGAGCCGTCGATTTGCATATTGGAGCTTGCATGTGCCGTTCATCAGAGCGAAACAAGTTTGATCTAACGGTCATGATTGCTGGGATTCGCCACCTGAGTTCCCGCGCTCGTGACTGTGGTGAAGTGCTGGAAACTTCGGGTGAAGTCCCGCGCCAGCCAAAAAAGCTTCAGCATCTGTCATCAGGTTGCAAGGCATCTGTCATTGGGTTGCCAGGTTGAGGACCCCACCCATGTGGCATGCGTCCTCTAATTTCTTTGTCGCTTCACGGCCAGGAATAAACTAACTGCTACCACTAGATGTGAAGATTTCACCAACTCGACACTTAGCACAAACATCCTTCCTGATATTGACATTTTAAACGGATTTACCCAATAAATTACTTTTCGCACATCAACTACAGAACCCCTCTTAGAAAGAGGGAGAGAACAAGAGACTATTCTATATTGGCCGCGGCGTTTTGGCTCACACACATATGCTCCTGATTTTTAAAATAAATTTTGAACATATATTAAAATATTAAAATAATTTGATAAAAAATAACAGACGTACATCTTAATGTTGTACGTGCTTGCAAATGTTTTTCATAAAAAATCGATATTTTTTGTGTCATGTGTAAAAAAGAAATTTTGGTTCTTAAAAGTGCTCTTCAAAAGGACATATTCTTATATTTTCACACAAGACATAAAAAAAATGTCTATTTTCCGTGAAACTTGGCGTGCGCATATAGAATATCGACATGTACATGCGCAATATTTTCCCAATAGTAGGAGCATATGCACCCTAGATCAAAATTAGATTTTCAGCTATAGTATAGGCTATTGTATAAATACAATATATCAGAAATATATAGTATCTACCATGTACTTTTTATATTTATTTTAGTATGATTAATTGAGCACAAAAATGTAAAACTGTGATGAATAAAATTAGAGGTTCTTTTCTATGAAGTATAATTTTTTTATGACAAGATCAAAATTATCCTAGGTTAATTTTTGTATATAACAATTTTTTATCACAAGCCTTCTAAGACAAGACATGAATTGTACGTATGTTTCCACATGAATATATATAGTACATATATTGAATCATAAAATTGCACCCAAGCATGGAAATTTCAAATAAATTGTGCATTGACAACTCTCTTTACAGATTAGACTACCACCACGGATGAGAATATTAGGTCCTTGTATTATGTTGTTGTGATGGAAACCAAATTCGTGTGTCATAGATTCTTGCCTATGACTACATTAACTATGTCATTGTATGATGAAAATATTTTCCTGGATGGTAAAAATATTTTCCATGTCATGCAATATTCCATGAGATGTTAAAATATTAATTATTAACATGTGAGACAAACATTTTACAACTCTTTCTAGGTCGTTTCAAGCACCATTGAAATTGATATTAGTTTAATTTTTTTTTGGAAGTAGGAAAAAAATGGACAAAACTTATACATACCATCGAACGAAGGCTCAAATCAATGTCCACGGAGAGGTTTATGCTCATTGTTTGTATGTCATGCGTATTGTCGAGCGTGCAAAGCACGTGCGGTTTACTAGTTCTAACTAAAGTTGTAGCTTTTATTGGAGAAATAAAATTCACCATGTTGCTTCTGACAACTTATTTACATGAAGCAGCTAGTTGTGTATGCCACCATTGCTCATGCCCTAAGTTGGGTCTCCTAATACGATGGATATTTGATCGTCCTCGGTTGCGTGACCTCAAGGCCGTTTCAGTCCGACGCAGTCTAATAGATGGTCCAGCGATTCGAGCCTATCCCTGCTACACAAGGATCTTTGTGATGGCGTCGGATGTAACACGTGAGCGACATTGCGACTAGTTAGACAGTCGTGTCATCAACATGTCGCAGCTTTTTCTTAATGGCAGCGACGGTTTACAAGGTAGAAATAGTTGAGACGTCTCATCGGCTGCTCCTCCCCTATGCGTCGTAGTCGCCCAACCCACTTGTTCCCGCCCTTTTCCTCACCGATTCCCGGGCTCCGCCTAGTTCCTCTCTAGCGCCACCACAATCGTCATTGTAGTTCGTCCATGCCTACCTCCATAAAATGTTGCGCCGCCACGCCACAACGTACGCAATGCTCGGCCTCAACAGCTGGGAAAGCCGGCACCTCCATCTCCGTCTCCACCCCGCTGCCACCTCCCCTGGCCGAAGAACCTGCGCCGCCCCTCGAGCCTGGGTTCGACGAGTATGAAGCGGCCTATGACAATGACGTTGAAGAGTACGCGAAGATGAACGCGCGGTTCTTGGCTAACACAGAGGAGGAGGTAACCGTCGAGGCGGCGACGGAAGCGCGTGGGCGCGGAAGTGGCGGTGGCGGTGGAGGAGGAGGGGGTTGACGACGACCTGGAGAGCTAGAGCAACAAGCCGGACCGAGAGGAGAAAGATGCAAAGCAAAGGGCCATTCTTCAGTCTTACGAGACTCTTAAGAAGGGGTAGAGTGACGCCCGCGATGAGGCCTTTGTGGAGCAGTGGTGGTGCATCGTCGGCATCTCCGTCTAACGCGAGCGCCCATTGCGGAGGGAGCCCGCGGCCTCATGTGGGGTGAGCGACAGCGGCTCCAGTTTTGTCGGGGATGTGGAAGGAGCGGGAGGGCGGCAGCGACGGAGCAGGGCCGTCGAGCGCCCCAAGGACGGCGAGTAGGACAGGCTCTAGTTGTAGCTGTTTTCATTCAACTTGTAATATATAATTAAAATTTGTATAAAAACTTGAATTTCAACATATCTCAGTGTTTGGTGGACTCCGTTGTGAACGAGCGCCCCCAAGAAACGACACCACGAAGCGACCCCACTCATTCATTCGATTTGGCGGTTATAAACCGTTTCGGAACGCGATTGGAGACACTCTTAGACAGCATATGCGGATATAGATAATTGGGTTCATTTTCATTCCGAGGAGAAAAAAAATCTTCTCCACCGCGTTTGCTGATATCTCCAAATATCTAGCCCGTACGTCCATGCTTATCCTACCGAAAATAGGCAAAGTGCAAAAATATCCTGACATCAGGGACGAACAGTCTCTCGCTCTTCTTCGCAAGTGTGCTGCAACGAGCATGTTCGGCATATCTCCACCTACGCCACCACGCACACATATCCGTCCGCCCTGCGAAAAGCGACCGAATCGGCCACAAGTGGGGCTGGTCGAGCACGGAGGCCGGGTAGCAGCCCAGCTCCTCTCAGCCATTTTTGGGGAAGTAGCAACCCAACCGTGGACCGTCGAGAGCTGTTCGGCGGAGCGAGGCGCGGAACCGGCGCCAAGTTGCTCGGCCCACGGGGCAAGCATAATGTGCCGACATGGTGCACCGTACGCCCCGTCGCTGGCCGGCGGTCCCCGTCCGTCGCCGTCGCCGTCGGCGATGTGCGGCAACCGCACGTCTCCACCAGGCGCCAGGCCACCACCATCCACCACGAGCGCGGCTCGCGCCTCCACCGGTAAAACATTTCCGCGCCGGGGCAAAGGAGGAGGCCCCTTTTGTTTCTATTTTTGCCTAGGCAGATCGGGACCCGCGGTGAGGAAAGCTGCCTGCCGCTTCGCGAAGCTTCCGGACGACTGGCCAATCGCCTGCACGCCGTGGTCGGCCCTGTTTGTTGGGGACGCTCCCGACCGGCCACCATCGCATTGTTTAAGACGTGGATGCTGCCGCTGCTAAAACCGAATAAACAAACCATCAGCAGCGCTACGTGCACAAAAACAAGATTAGGCAGGGATGTTCGAGGGTTACTCCGGTGCTCCCCTAGAGCTAGTTGAAGGGTTATAATTAGATTTTTTTCTATGTAGGATCCGCCAAAATACATATCCATTTATATTGATACGGTATGTGTACGTTGCGTAAGAAGAAGAAAAAAAGGTCGCATGACCAGTTAACGATCCCATCCGCCTAAGTACCGCCGCACGTCGTGTGCATGACTTGTTTTGAAACCGTAGATACGTACAAAAATGCGGTACAACAAAACGCGGGCCATACGAGCATGTACTAGGCTGTACGGACGGTGGACCTACACTAAAATTATAATCTTGCCCTGCTTACGAACATGTATGAAAATATATCCACCGTTGTTGTGTTTGACACTCCCAGATTCTTTCCAGGGGAGGAGCACCGGAGCAGAAGTGGAGATGTTCCTATACGGCGGCTATACGTAGATGTTTCTACCGCCAGGAATCCAGGATGGCAATCAAATTGGGGACTCTGCTAATTCGTTGCGGAATTTTTTATACACCATCTAACCAATTTGGCCTGTGTTCACAGGCACGCTATAAAATCATGGGGTATTGAACCCCACTTAATCGAGTCAACATTTGATAAATTCACATAATAGAAAGTGAAAACCTAGCCCAATGTGCGGATCATCTCTCGCCGGTCCTTGCGTGACCGTCCTTCTGTCATTTGCAAAGTCTAGAACCTAAACATAAAAAAGGGCGTACTCAGTGCTTAAAGATCCCACACATTATATTGGCATTACAATGATGACCTTCAAGTGATGTCATAAATGGAAAATTGATGAAGGAACCGCTCTTGGACATTCCAATCGAGAGTGGCGCGTCAGATTGTTTTGCCTTTTGCTGTTGTGTCCTGCATACCATCTTGGCATGCTAGGCTAGTGTTTGGTTGCACAAGACTCTTAGTTAGATTTTGCGTTATATTTTTGTTTTCCATGTTTAGTAGGTGAAAATGTAACGACGAAAACATTGATTGTGTATGGACTTGTCCCTTCCATCCTACTAATTATACCGACGAGGCTCTCTTCGCTATAAACATGGGCATGTAAGAGTGTGTTCAGATGAGCCTAGACTTCGTGCGATAATTGTGTGTTCTAGCAGTTTTGCAAAACATTTAGATATATAACCCACGATGGTAGAGCGGTTTCTAACCTCGTGATCCAAACTTGCTGAGGTGATTCTGGATTATGCCGCTACGCATCACATAGTGGAAGCCGGTTACACCGTGGCCAATTATGTTTTGGTTGACAAATGCAGCTATTTCTCATTTTGTTTGTTTTATTTTGGATTTGATTGCGTGAGTTACTTGCCTAATGATAAATATCCGTTCTTCTAGAAGAAAAATATTTAAAAATATGACGCAATGGCATACGCCCCTCCGAAAATGCAAATAATCTTATAGCTACTAATATTTACACGATACAGAAGCCGGGGTACATCCCCATTTCAAAAAAAAAAAGCTACTAATATTTATATTAATCATAGCTAAATACAAAGCCCGATACTAAATCTTTTAAGCTTGGCACCTCCACCTATTTTATCTTAGACTCGCCGATGAGAAGAGGACATCCTTTCTCTTAAAAAAGAAGCACATTCTTGAAAGCAGAACCGTACCAAACTATGTTGCTCTTGTTTTATTAAGATTAAGAGGTTTATATGTACGCGCGTCAAAACAAACATATTGTCGCTAGATAGTCGTCATCTCGAAGTAATCTAGAGGGGAAAGTTCCAATCAGCACCATGGAAGCACGGAGAGAATATTTTAACTGGTGGACGCGGCGAGCGCCGGAGGTCAAATTCGTTGTGCAAATTGCGGTAGGCCACGCCTCTCCGGCCACCACCCCACTCTCCCGGGCTGACGCCACGTACAGCTTCTGGGGTCCTCACCTCCGGCCAGCTTCCAGAAACTTCCGGCCATTTCCTGGCCAGGAACGCCCGGCCGGATCCAGCGGCTCCGCGCGCGCCACGTGTACGTTCCCGGCCACGCTGGCGTCTGACGTAGCTCCCCCGCCCCCGACGAAACTGATACGCCCAAATCTCGCTGCCTCCAGCCTCACGCTTGGAAAGCTAGTGAGCCTCTTCGCCAAACCAACGCCATCTCCCTCCCCAGCGTTCCCTGTGGCCGCCAGCGAGCGAGCGAGCGAGGGCGATCGAGACGGAGGTACTAGCGGCGGCGGTGAGTACGGAGATTCCCGAGGAGATGAACGGCGGCGGCGGCGGCGGCGGCGGAGAGGTGGGTTTAGTAGGGGGAGGGGAGGAGGCTATGGAGGAGGACGGCGCGCAGGGGGCGGGGAGGGGGCAGGTGGTGCTGATGTGGGGGTACCTCCCCGGCGTCTCGCCGCAGCGCTCGCCGATGCTGGGCCCCGTGCCCGTCAGGCTGCCCCCGGCGGCGGCGGCCCAAGACGAGTGGAGGGACGTCTGCGGCGGAGGGTGCGGCTTCGCCATGGCCATCTCCGGTGACGCATCTCGCTTTCCCCCTTCCCATTTTTTTTTGTTCCGTTCGCTTTCTCTTTCTTCCAGTTTATTCGTTCGTTGGTTGGTGGTTCTTCCCGTTTTCTGCGTAGATCTACTGGGTGTGTGTCGGCTTCTGCGGTTCCTGTGGAGGGTCACTTGTAGGATTGCGAACTGACGAGCGAAGGAGCATTTTGCGATGCAGTTACTTCGTACTAGTACCGTGTTGAAATTTTTCTGAAACTGGGAGTCTAGGATGCATTTGAAACAGCTGACTGAAGTTGCATTTTCAAGGGTGGTTGAGTTTTGCACGATACTTGATTTGGCCTTGAGGTGTCTCTTTTCAATCATTGTGGCAACCTTGCGGTGGTTTGCGTAGTCTGATTATGTTGTACGTACAAGTGTTTATCCATTTCTTAGTGGTGAGCGAATGTGTGTATTTGGGATTTGTTCCGCCGAGTGCCAGATATTTCCGATTTTTCTGGACCCTTATTCAGATTTCTCGGTGGTGAGCGAATGTGTGCGTTTTGGATCTCTGTTTAGGCAGAAAAAAATTGAGACATGGATCATTCTGTCGACGTGGTTTTTTTCCGTTGAGTGCAGAGAAAATGAGAGGAGCGGTTAGATTTGTCGAGCAAAGTTTGTTTCTGTTTTTTTTGCTGATGCAAACATGGATCAAAGCATTACTTGTGCGATGAAGGGCCTTATATTTTTGGGATATCTATTCAAATCCTTCCTTTGTTTGAACATGACTGAATCTGCTCTTTTATTGGTTGCAAATTTCCACATAATTTCTTGATGTTATAATCATCGTTTGCAGATTCAGACTGTTCATTCGAACTGCGGTACAAAAGATTTTTGTTCAGTGATATGCCAAAATGAACATTTTCTTTCAAGGCTGTCTTGCTCAATGTGAACAAGTTCTAATCATCATGTGTTTTTCATTTGCTTTAGAGTCCGGAAAACTTCTCACCTGGGGCTCTACTGACGATATGGGCCAAAGTTATGTGACTGCTGGGAAGCACGAGGTAAAGCTAACATGTTTGTTGCCTTTGTTCTTGCCTGCACGACGAGCATACTCGGATGACAAACATTACTAACTGAGTATCTTGTGCCTCTCAGGAGACTCCAGAGGCTTTTCCTCTTCCTAGTGATGTTGCGATAGTGAGGGCTGACGCTGGGTGGGCTCACTGTGTTGCAATAACAGGTATAGGGCTAATCAGAGATGCAAAACTTCGGAAAGAGCTCATAGTTTTGGTATTGCTACTCTTCTCATGAATGTTATGCGGGATCAGATGAAGGGGTTGTCTATACATGGGGTTGGAAAGAATGTGTCCCAACTGGAAGGATCGTCGCAGAACAATCTTCAGCTGGAACTTTGGACAAGGATGAAAGGCAGAGTTCAACTGCCAATGACCAAGGTTGTGATGCATGCCACCTAACCTTTTTCAGCTCTGCATTATGAAAAGCATATAAGCTTCCACCTATCAACTGATTACAAATATACTCTCTCCGATCCAAAATTATTGAAGCTCTAGGTTTGTCCAAAGTCAAACATCTTTACTTTTTACCGAAATTATAAGAAAATTGTCAATATCTATAACGTTTTATATAATATGAAAGTATATTGTATGATGAATCTAAAATAACTATATTGGGTGGTAGATGTTGATGTATTTTCCTACAAACTTGGTCAAAATTGATATAATTTGACTTAGGAATAACCTAGAATTTCAAAAAAAATTGTAACGGATGGAGTACCATATAACAAATGTATTTCCATTGCAGTGAGCCCCAGGTCACAGGTGTCTAGGACAAGCAGCGGAGCGGCATCTGGTCCTTCTCAAAGTAGAGGTACCGAGGATAGCACGAAGAGACGCCGGTTATCTTCAGCAAAACAGGCACAAGACAGTTCGGCATCTAATGATGAAAACCTTTCCGCACCACCTTGTATTGTGACATTTAATACTGGAGTGAAAATAGCGGCAGTAGCTGCTGGTGGTCGCCATACATTAGCACTATCAGGTAATGTACATTAGTGCATTTAGTAGTGTGGTAGTACTATCATTTAACCCATGTAGGGAGCTTTGCTGATTACCCAATGTTTTGTGATACCTTCAGATTTTGGTCAGGTATGGGGATGGGGATATGGAGGTGAAGGGCAACTGGGCTTGGGGTCCAGAATCAGGACAGTTTCCTCTCCTCATCCTATACCGTGCATTGAATCGGCTTCGTATGGCAAGGATCGGCCAGCAGCTATGAAAGGCAACAAAAACGCTGAAGGGCATATCACTAAGGTCATGGGAAATCGTGTGGAGTCCATTGCTTGTGGAGGCCGTCATAGCGTTGTGGTAACAGGTCTGCTCTTTCTTTCAATCTCTCTCTGGTAACTCTTTTACCATATCCACGTAGAGACGGTACCTTTCGTCTTTGATCTCAAGGTGGCATGTGCCAATAACTTTAATCTGGACACATTCCTGTGTGGACAACAGTAAATATTTTCAAATTGTCAGTTTTGGTGTGGCATCATGGTGTAAACTATTATCCAGTAGTGTTTTCAATAGTTGAGCTTGTAAGACATCAGACATGCAAATCTAAGAGGAGTTAGGTTCTAGAAGATATTTCTCCAATCAAACCACAATATTAGCAACTGTTCACATGTACCGCTCTTTTGCCAGTTCAAACATTATTTTCAAGAGAAAAATAGCGCTCTTTTGCCTTTGGATGTATCACGGCTTACTGCAAGATGACCTGAGATCTTGGGACTTCATGTGGCTTGGCCGTGGTGTTGGGGACTGAGGAGGCATATGATTAGAAATTAGTCCTTTTTTTATTTTTTCTTGGCCTTGTCACCTTAATGGAAAACTTTGAAAACATAGTGCCTTTAATTCTAGTCGTAAGTTCCCCTATATTTTTTTAAGTGCTTGCTCTTGTTCGCAGATTCAGGAGCACTGCTTGCATTTGGGTGGGGACTGTATGGACAGGTTAGCCTTTTATATCTTGTCGCATCGGCTGGATCAAACAAGTTTGTGATTCCAGTAATATATTTTCTACCATATTTTCTATGGATTAAACACATTCAAATACCTAGCAGAAGATATACTCATGGAAGAAATGTATGTGGCTTTGTATATTGCATAATTCTACCATGGGTCAACATAGTCAACCACTGATAAGATTTGTCTATTTGGAAAGTACCATCTCAAAATAGTTTATCTCGTAACTACTTCCCAATTGAGGCCCAGTAAGATGTGATATTTCCAATCTAATTTTGTGCACACATGATGACTGATGCACCACAAATCGTTTGGGTGCCTTATTTTCATGTTATTAATTTTTGCACGAGGCAGTATAATGACACTGATTAACCTGATGTACTTGAGTTATGTTCTATATTTTGAGATGACAATTTGTAATATTTATGCAGTTTGATACTTACTATGATCAAGCCAGTGTCTCAGTGTTCTTAATTACTGCGCTCTTTATTTCAGTGTGGACAAGGGAATACGGATGATGTTTTGAGTCCAACATGTGTATCATCTATTCTAGGAGTGAAGATGCAAGATGTTGCTGCAGGGTTATGGCACACTGTATGCATATCTGCAGATGGCGGTGTCTATTCCTTTGGAGGCAACCAGTTCGGGCAGCTAGGGATTGGTTCTGATCAGGCTGAGGTCCGAATTTTGATTCCTTTTTCCATTCTAATTACATCAGTAAACTTATTTAGGGCTACTGATCACATTTACCAATGTAGTCCCTGACTTAAGTACTCGACAGCCTACCCCCACAAATGTGCATAGCTATCTGCTGAGTTCACTCAATACATATAAATGTAATGTAAGATTGCTGTTACCTTTTAACGCAGACTATTCCAAAATTGGTGGAAGCCCCAAGCTTGGAAGATAAGAATGCAAGATCGGTCTCCTGTGGAGCTCGTCATAGTGCGATAATAACAGGTGCTATTCCAGAGTGGTGGCATTTTCTTCTGGAATGAATTTGTTCTAAACCATGCTATTAGCAAGCATTTATCAATATCTTATCGCAACATGCATCTGAAATATCTTACCGATTCTAACAGTGCGTCAAATTTCTGCAGATGAAGGAGAGGTCTTTTGCTGGGGATGGAACAAGTACGGCCAGGTAGGTATCTCTTGACTCTGTTTTTCCACGGGTGAAGTGGAAGAACTTGCTCTGGTACCTATTTTTTGTTCCTGTTGCTGGTTGCTCTGATATCTGAACCTGGGAGTTGCGGGTGCAGCTGGGTCTCGGCGACGCCATGGACAGAAATGTGCCATGCATGGTTCCTGTGGAAGCCTATCGCCCACTGAATGTGTCGTGTGGTTGGTGGCACACATTGGTGCTCGCGGAGTCTCCTACGTGAACCCTAACGAAGAAGGAACTGCCTGTAGATGACATTTTTGTTAGGAATTTGGTAGACTCATCCAGGTCTCTTGTACATACATGACGGTGCATACAGATATATGTGTATCAATTCTTTCCAGTGCACCATTACAGCGTGCGTCGTGGACAGGTTTGTATTCTGCTGGTCAAGAAGTATTGCATGTATGCTTGCACTGTTGTTTAACTGTGTATACAGTCGAGTAGGATTTGCCACTCTTGTTGCCTGAAAGTGCTCGTCATTGTGCCTATAGGCTCTCGCGTTTCTACCTCTCTTAACATAGGTACTGGCTCTCTTAACACAGATCTACGACAGGAATTACAAACCATGAAATGCTGGGTTCCGTTTTTCATCATTCCACCAATTGAATGAACATTGCATGTTTTCGACTGTTCCTCTGAGAATCTAGATTAGCTGGAAAGTAGAAATGGCGGCTGCTGGCAGGGCCTAGCTGTACACGGCATCAAGAGGGCATGCCGTAGCTTTGCGAGTTTGTGTGCAACATGTGACTACAGCATGGCAAGAGAGCTCCTCATCCACAACAACAAAAAATTGAACCGAATATTGCTGCCCCGCATACAAAACACTATACACCGAACAGGGGAAGCTACAAAGGTTCATGGATAAAAGGTTACAGATGACTAGTGCAATAGCCTGTTGCAAAAAGACCTTGACTAGTGCGATAGCCTGTTGCAAAAAGACCTGTAAGCCGGTGACTGCCTTTCCCTTCGAGACAAGCATCCAGATTGGAGGGTACACAAGTAAGCAGCCGTCGTTTGTTTGTCCACAAATGCTCGTAGATTTATTGTGCTTCCATCCTCCGGTTAGAGACCACTGGTGAATCTCTTACAACCTCTAGTGAAACCTTCAACTGATCAGCTGCAAGAAGAATAATTCAGTCACAAAGCATAGGAAAGAAGATGTCAAAGAGCAGAAACATTTGGAAACATATACCAATTGGGGCACCTCCAATGTTGAAATAAGGCTGGACATAGAGCCCTTGTGCTCGACCTTAGCCTACTTTATACATTAAGGTGGTCGGCCATATAAGAGAAAAAAGCAGAAGGTCCATCATATCGTTACGCACCAGCCACAACTAGAAACTTCCTCCCCTACTTGTGTTGGACACCGCTCTTTCTCTTGATGGCTTGGGGCTGGAGCAGTGGGCAGGGTATACCTGACCACATTGGCCGGGGAAAAAGGGCGGGCCAAAATCATGAGTGCCACCAAGATAGGATCTGTGAGCTGTGGCTTGGGGAGAGGAACATAAATGGCTGATGGGAATCATGCAAAGAATCGTGCCCGTGCGTGCGTGAAGACCTGGACGGGAATGTGCGGTTGGAAAAAGTCCTGACGTGTGGGCTCCGGCTTAAAGTCCAACATGGATTCAAACATTTTGCAGTTTTAGCTTGCAATAGCAGATATTGTGGACCCCATCTTAAGACCGATATGGTAAATTAACATTGGAGATACCCTTATGTTAGATTGTATGGACATTATGGGAATAGAATCTCTGTTATGTTTTAGCCTATGGATCTCTAAACTGCAAAATCATGCTAATGTCAGTACCAAGAAACTGAATGGAATAATAGGTAGTGAGTAAACATTCATGAATGGAATAAAGAAATATCCACCACTTGGTGGCATTTCGTATTCTCAATACGATATCACTGTTTTATGGTCATCCTGCCAAAGAGCACTCAACGGAATTTTTTGTGATTCCCAACCAAGGCAAAACCATTAAAGAATTTCCAGCTTGAGGAGCAGGTGTTACACATGAATATAAAATGGACGTATCTGCTGTGTAAATGGACTTACACGGAGATTACCTTCCACCGAAGGGTACAACATAGAGCTCAGAAACGAGGAATTTTTGACAGAGAGCCCACTGTAGGTGTTGGTGAAGGCTCCGCCACAGGACCTCTTGTCTGATTGTTGGCGATAGAATTATTAGTGACCTGTTTATTACTTGCGCTTCTAACTGCAGCAGCTTCAGATTCCAGCTGTTGGGGATCCATCGCTGCCTTTACCTGCCATAGTTCTACAATTCAGTCAACCTTTGCATGTGCATGTTGAAGCGCAAAACCAGTTATGTACAACTGTTCATACTGTGGCAGATTACCAATTTGACAACATCCAAAGGCCATAAGGCCCACAACATAAACTAAACAAATTTACTGAAAAATTCAGGGTGATAGCAGTAGATTCAATGGAGCACAAATGCACATGTAGTGACAATAAAGGGAACATTGTTGTTGTGGCGGTTTCATATATAAAACAAAAGTAATGATAAAATGCCCTTCATCTTACATAATTTCTCTGTGGATTCTTGTCCTCCTTTGAGAAACCAGGAACAGTCAGATGCCAATTTTTCTCTGCATGAAGTAGATACTGAATTTATAAGGACAAAAATTTGCATGTATCACATGAGAGAGAGAGAGAGAGAGAGAGAACAGACGTAGGTGTAGCAAGACATCTTTGGCTTCCAGAACTGATGACTTCCGGTGCTTTGCCAGGCTGCATGCAAATGCAGTCACCTAGTGACAAACCCAAGTCAGCCAAACCAAAAGATGACTCCAGCAGATGAATTATGACCAAAAATGCAAAATCGGAAAACAAAACTACTAGAAATCGGAAACAGATAGGACATGATCTACAAAACATATTCACAGTACCGACTCAATGAAGTCGTCCGCTATCTCTAAAACCAAATCCTCCACTTCTGGATCAAGTTTGCCGAGGGGATCCACCTGAAATAAGGGTTTGAAATTCAAAAATGGACCAAAGCATATGCAACCACAAACTGAAAATCCTTTCAAACAAAAGACCAACGCATATTCAACGACGAACTGAACATGCTTTGAGAACGAAAAGACCAAAGCATATTCAACCACAAAATGAGCATGCTTTCAAACGAAGGAGTGTCTACTAACATTTCCTGAAACCATTAATCACCTTCCACCAACGATATAGACGTTACAAAGCATGTTCATAGAAAAGGGTATGCAATTACCTGCGCAACCAAATCTTGTATTTTTCTCTTCCCCAGAAGTTGACTAGTTCCTTCTGCTCCTTGACTTCCACTTCCACCAGCCATAGTCCCACCTGACAAAGGCGTGCCTGGCTGTGATCCTGTCAAGTTTGCAGACTTCTGGGAACCAGATGCTGGCATCCTAGGAGATTGTTGCTGCTGTTGAAGTTGCTGCAAAATCTGCTGCTGATGCATCAACTGTTGGGCATTGAGATGTGGATGCTGTTGTTGGGCTTGTGCAATCTGGTGTGGACTCAGTCCGGATTTCTGAAGTTGTTGCATCAAAATCATCCTTTGTTGCTGCTGAAGTTGATGTGAAGAAACAGGTGAGGCCATCGACGATTGTATTTGCTTTAACCATTGCTGTTGTTGCTGAGGTGACATCTGCATCATCTGTCCATTTTGTGATGCTCCAGGTAGTTGTGAATTTAATGCTGCAATTGATGCTGTTCTCGACAAGCCTTGACCAGCTACCTTCTGGTAAATAAAACAACTTAGACTGTAGTTCTCGCAAAAAAGGCATAACATGAAAGCCTTTGGAAAAATGATATATAGAAGTGAAACTCAGCATGCGAGATGTGGAATGTAGATGTGATAAACCTAGGCTAATGGTAACTAATACTCGGGTAACATGGAGTAAGCACACTCAATTTCTTAAGTTCTCCACTTGCGTTTGATTTCTTTCCTTGTACCTTAGGAATTCGATCATCCGCCGTAGCACTATATGTATAGAGCTTCCTAGGATGTGTTTCCAAGAAGACCATTACTTAATCATAGCATTCAACACTAAAACCACCACAAGACTATGCAGAGATACTACACCCAGTATGACAAGTAACTTAAGGGGGAAAAGCAGGCGGGCGAAGATAATTACTTTTGCTTACAGATGAAAAGGTCACTAGAAGTACCTGTGGAGATAGTGCACCTTGTTGCAACACTTGTTGTGGCCTCATTTGTGCGTGGGCAAAACGTTGTTGGGCACTATATGGAATGGTTCCATTTGGTCTCATCTGGTTCATCCCCAAAGTACCCATGACTCCCATGGATTGCATCCCTTGCAACGCTTGAGCTGTATTTGCAGTATTAAATTGTGCACCTTGTACTATTCCTTTTTGCCTTGGCTGCAATATGATGAAAGTTCAATTAGACTACTAGGCTTACCTATAACCAGCTGCTAGTAGTTAACTGAGTCTGAGAAAACTTTCTCTCATCATTATAATTTCTAAGCAAAGGTAAAATGGGGTAATATCATTCTTCTTAACCTAAACAGACATTGAAATAATTCTAAGCACATAGATGAAGTTCAAAAACAGAAGACCCTTCGCTGGGGCTAGAAATATAGTGTTGAGTTTTTTAAAAGCATGTCTTGCCAGGGACAACGACCATCATTTACTATTTGAACGAGTTGCCGGGAGATACTAAGTCTAAACAGATATCCCCTTTTAGTTAGTTTGCAATGCACCGTTGCGCAAGACTTTCAATGAATCCAAATTTCAGGATCCACAACCCATTTCCTTTTACTTCCTCTGGTCCTTTAAAAGCTGCCATTTTTTTGACATCGATGCAGTCTTCAAAATACAACTTTGACCCCCAATTTCCATTAAAATATACTTATAAAAACCAAAATAACTGTATATTGTGGAAGGTCTATTCAAGACAAATTCTGACAGGTAAACTCAAGTTTTAATCAGACTCACATTTCACTTAGATAGCTTCAATTTCGGTCTTATTCTTCTACATTTTTTCTATCTAGGCATTTGGCATGTTAATTCCCTATAACATGCGACATAACTGCTTCTATGTACTCCCTCCGTTCCTATGAAAAGGCGCCGCCGAAAGAATTGAGCAACAGTATCTCTATTATATAGTACATAATTGATATTGTTCGTATTAAAACACTTTCTAATGATACCAATTCTATATCAAATATTACTTATATACATGGTTTAATTCTTGGTCAAAGACAAATCTTGAAAAGCATATGTGCCTTATCTATCTATCTATATATATATATATATAGTATTAAATTAGGATTGGTGAATGCCTGGTGTCACACAAGACCAGATTACAATATGGCCTGAATTTTTTTTCCTAGGCAGTTTTCTTCCTAACCGATACCCTGACTCCAATAAAGGGCTAATTAGTTTTTCCTAGGCCGTTAGTTTCCTATCCGTCATCGCAACCTAGAGACGCAACATGTGCAACATCCTGCACCACCATCAATCTGCCTGTTGCAACTCGCACCAGGTGCCACATGTATGCAAACTTTCTTCTTCGAGCACGTACGTTCTATGCTGAGCCAATCAAACATTCAAACGCTCCTCATCAGATCGATAGTATCTAACCCGATTTCTTCTGGATCCGCTACTAGAAAAAAACACCAGAAGGTCGCCCAGAAAGCCACACGCCATCGCTCCGCTTTTTCTAAAACACCCGATCAAATAGTCTACCTCGCCACTTGCAGAAGGATTTGCAGTCTCAGCTCGCTTTCTCCTCTCGCACACACCAAGTCTGTGGGAAAGTTGGAACCATCGAAAGCGTGTATAGCCATTCATCATTTCAATGCAAGATAAAGGAGAAGGTATGGAATCACAAATACACCAGCAGCTAAACAGGTCAGACACAAGTTCTAAACCGAATAGGATTCTAACCTGAAGCTAACAGATTGGTTATTTCCTCATAATGTATGACACATGTCCATGCTATTGATAACAAAGAAAGATTAATTAGCACTGAAATTCCTCTTGTCATGTTCCGCCTGTGCACTTAGAAGGCAGAGATCCTCAGATGGGAGAGCAGTGAACTTGATAGTAGGTTTTGATTACAATTCCAGCTTCATATAGCAGAGGAGATTTTCACACATGTCAATGGAGGTGTTCCTAGACTCGGGATGCGTCAAGGTTACAAATGGAATTACTTATGTGATACACTGATAGCTAAATATGCATATGATGTCAAACTATACACAATATATTTCTTCATGTATTTAGCATTTCATTTGGCTACCTTTTCTATATACATGAATATTTATATTACACGCGCAATATGTGCAATGGCAACAAACCTTAAGGGACTGTGGCAAGGCACGAGCATTGAGCAAGTACATTGGAATGGAGGGAGCATGAATGTTAAAAATAAAGTGATAAAAAGCAATGTCTAGCTAGAACTAATCAAGATCTTCGCAGAATAACTGATTTAACTTAAATGATCAGTAGTTTCTTCAGTACCTTACTGTTACAAGTAGCATTCTATGCATGATAAAATGTGAAATTCAGTTTAATTTGCGAATTTGAAAACCCCAACTTCACCTGTGACATCATCTGTGACTGGAGCCCGTAGTGTGCAGCAGAGACCGCGTTGCCCTGCCCTTGCATCATCCCCAGCTGCCCCTGACCGAGCATTGCCGCGCGCGCCGCCAGCTGCTGCTGTTGCCCGAGCTGTCCTCCGCCGCCGGTGAAGCTCATCTGTCCGCCGTACATCCTGGCCGCTGCAGCGGAGTATTGCGGAAGCTGGCTCGCAGCGGCCAGGCGGGAGGCCGAGCCCGAGCGGTGGATCTGGCCATAGCCTCCGGCGCCAGCGCCGGCCACTGCCTGCGTGGGCGAAGGCGCCTGCAGCTGCTGCGGACGAGGCGGGAAGTCCGCTGGTCCTCCGCCTGCAGCCGCCGCGGCCGGGTCGAGCTGCGGGGAGGAAATGGCGGAGAGGTCGGAGACGGTGGGGGAGGGGGGGATTTGGGGGGACAGGAGGGGGTTAGGGTTGGAGCTCTGTGGGGCGGCGGCGGAGGCGCCAAGCTGGTCGGGCTGCGGCGAGGCGATGGCGGCAACGGACGGCGGGTCCGCCATGATGGCCGGGGTATAGGGTTGCCGCGGCGGCGGTCGGAGACGACGCGGGGTGGACGGGACGGTCGCGTCGAGGGAGAGGGGTAGGTACAGGTCGTGTGGGGACACTTTGACGGGTGCGCGTAGTCTTTTCCTGGTCCGGTCAGGAGATATTCGTGTCACTGACAGGTTGGCCCGAGGGGTCGATTTTCCTTGCAGAGTACCAGACATGCGCACGCAAACTATCTACACGCAAAAGTCTGATTCACTTGCCTCACTCGATTGCAGACATGCGTGTATACCGTTCTTTTTCTAACGGTCAGACGGCACTTCGGATATCATACTTACATCATCAATCAGAAACAAAATAAGAGTGACTCATCACAAGAGTCAAAGCTCGAGAGTGAGAGCGTTTGACCTTGAATCCACCAAAATATGACGATATCATAAAAATTATGGTATCTAAGTGGTATTCTTTTGAGTGATTTTTAGCAGAGCTTTATGTTGTCATATTTGTCTGAATTTCATATTTTCGGATGTGAAAAGAGGTATAAATATCCTCATATACTGATCAATACCGTGTCTTCAATATTGTAAGCTCTTACGTACATTTTATCGCTCCAAAGGCATTGTTTTTTCACTAAAATATGGAATTGCACATTTCGAATGAGTGAACCCAATTTGTTTATTTTAACATTGAGTGTTTAAGATGCACAACAACACAAAAAAAACCCTTAGGATTGGCTCTCGCATTCACACATTGTGTCTGCGTAGTGCATATGATGTAAATACTCCTGGATGTGTTACGTGTACGCATATGCTCTAGAGCATCTCCAACAATTAAACAGTGGAATAATCCATGAAATTCATTGGAATAAATTTGCAAAACAAATATCTATAAGTTTGTTTGGCTAGATGGGTGAACACCTTCCGCGGTGGCATGCTGCATGCGACGAGCAAGACGAGTTGTGGTCGAAAAGAAGGACGAGCAACAGTTAGCGAGAAGGGATAGCGCGCGCCTCCAGCTGTCACCATGGCGGTGGTGGTACAGTAAGAACCGGTCGGATCCATCGTGCCTTCCTGGCTTGCAACCAAAAGGCATCGAAACTGCTTGTTGGATCGGCGGCAGGTTCACCGGTGACGTGACGAGGACGATGGTGGTTGAGGACACGATGCGGAATAGAGAGGAGTTAGGGTGTAGAACTCGGGACACACCGACTGACGTGACGAGGACGATGGTGGTTGAGGACACGATGCGGAATAGAGAGGAGTTAGGGTGAACTCGGTGGTCGCCGTATCATTAAAAAAGGACGATGGTGGTTGAGGACACAATGCGGAATAGAGAGGAGTTAGGGTGTCGGACTCGGGACACACCGACTGACCGCGAATGTTGAGGGGCCCTTTGGGGTGTTCAGAAAATTTAGGCTCACATTTTGGTCGATGGAGGGGTGGAGCATGAATATGCGGCCGGACCCTCAACATACGGATGAGGGGTCTTTAATGGTGTTG
>NC_061513.1:72972671-73009817 GCF_022539505.1 Lolium rigidum | reverse complement strand
CCCTCCGATTCATATTAATTGATTTCAATGTGAATGTATCTAGAACTAAAGTGTGTCTAGATATATCCATATTAGAGTCAATTAATATGAACCGGAGGGAGTAGCACTTTCCCATAAAATGTAAAGTGGTAATTTTTCAAAATTTGAGCGGAAATGTGGTAGTTTTATTTATGCTATCAACTCATTCTTTGATGTGGTTTTAGGTCTGCTCTTCCGACTACGCAGATGCAGTAAACACCGAAAGAAACACGAGGCCACTCTCAAACGGAACGGAGCAAAGTACTACAGTAATACTGTACCACCCTGCCACTAGTTTGATATTTCGCGCCGGTCTAGTTTGATATTTCGTGCGGGGAATGACCAGTGGCGGGAATAATATCGCCTCCCTGCCACTGACGTGCGGGTCCTACGTCTTTTTCGGCGGACAACTCGGCGCGACCGCGGAGCGTCCGCGGAGCGTCCGCGGAGCGTCCACGGAGACGCAAACCTGGCGCATATTTGGGCCAGGTTTGCGCCTCCGCGGACGGGCCGATCACTTTGCGTCGCCCCGCAGGAGCAGGGCCCAGATGCATTTCCGGTCACGGCGGATGAAAACGGTCGCTGAGCGACCATTTGCGTTGCGCCGCCGGAGATGCCCTAACGGTCATACATCACTTCTCTAATATCGGATATCATACTTACATCATCAATCAGAAACAAAATAAGAGTGACTCATCACAAGAGTCAAAGCTCGAGAGTGAGAGCGTTTGACCTTGAATCCACCAAAATATGACGATGTCATAAAAAAATTGGTATCTAAGTGGTATTCTTTTGAGTGATTTTTAGCAGAGCTTTAGGTTGTTGTATCTGTCTGAATTTCAGAGGTATAAATATCCTCATATACTGATGAGTACGTGATGGCGTGTATTTCACACGTTCGTTGGGCAACCCCAAGAGGAAGGTATGATGCGCACAGCAGCAAGTTTTCCCTCAGAAAGAAACCAAGGTTTATCGAACCAGGAGGAGCCAAGAAGCACGTTGAAGGTTGATGTCGGCGGGATGTAGTGCGGCGCAACACCACAGATTCCGGCGCCAACGTGGAACCCGCACAACACAACCAAAGTACTTTGCCCCAACGAAACAGTGAGGTTGTCAATCTCACCGGCTTGCCGTAACAAAGGATTAACCGTATTGTGTGGAAGATGATTGTTTGCAGAGAAAATAGTAAAAACAAGTATTGCAAGCAGATTTGTATTTCAAGATTAAAGAATGGACCGGGGTCCACAGCTCACTAGAGGTGTCTCTCCCATAAGATAAAAGCATGTTGGGTGAACAAATTACAATCGGGCAATTGACAAATAGAGAGGGCATAACAATGCACATACATGACATGATAAGTATAGTGAGATTTAATTGGGCATTACGACAAAGTACATAGACCGCCATCCAACCGCATCTATGCCTAAAAAGTCCACCTTCAGAGTTATCATCCGAACCCTCCAAGCATTAAGTTGCTAACAACGGACAATTGCATTAAGTATGGTGCGTAATGTAATCAACAACTACATCCTCGGACATAGCGCCAATGTTTTATCCCTAGTGGCAACAAGACAACACAACCTTAGAACTTTCTCACATCGTCCTGTGTGTCAATGCAGGCATGAACCCACTATCGAGCATAAATACTCCCTCTTGGAGTTAAAAGTAAAAACTTGGCCAGAGCCTCTACTAGTAACGGAGAGCATGCAAGATCATAAACAACACATATGTAATAACTTGATAATTAACATGACATGATATTCTCTATCCATCGGATCCCGACAAACACAACATAGAGTATTACATATAGATGATCTTGATCATGTTAGGCAGCTCACAAGATCCAACAATGAAGCACAATGAGGAGAAGACAACCATCTAGCTACTGCTATGGACCCATAGTCCAGGGGTGAACTACTCACTCATCACTCCGGAGGCGACCATGGCGGTGTAGAGTCCTCCGGGAGATGAATCTCCTCTCCGACAGGTGCCGGAGGAGATCTCCGTAATCCCCCGAGATGGGATCGGCGGCGGCGGCGTCTCGCAAGGTTTTCCGTATCGTGGTTTTTCGCCTCGTGGGTTTCGCGACGGAGGCTTTAAGTAGGCGGAAGGGCGGAGTCGGGGGCCGACGAGGGGCCACACCATAGGGCGGCGCGGGCCCCCCCAGGCCGCGCCGCCTTGTGGTGTCGCCACCTCGTGGCCCCACTTCATATGTTCTTCGGTCTTCTGGAAGCTCCGTGGAAAAATAGGCCCCTGGGTCTTCGTTTCGTCCAATTCCGAGAATATTTCGTTACTAGGATTTCTGAAACCAAAAACAGCAGTAAAACAGTGAACCGACACTTCGGCATCTTGTTAATAGGTTAGTTCCAGAAAATGCACGAATATGATATAAAGTGTGCATAAAACATGTAGGTATCATCAATAATATGGCATAGAACATAAGAAATTATCGATACGTCGGAGACGTATCAAGCATCCCCAAGCTTAGTTCTCGCTTCGTCCCGAGAGGTAAAACGATAACAAAGATAATTTCTGAAGTGATATGCCATCATAACCTTGATCATACTATTTGTAAACATATGTAGTGAATGCAGCGATCAAAACAATGGTAATGACATGAGTAAACAAGTGAATCATAAAGCAAAGACTTTTCATGAATAGTACTTCAAGACAAGTATTAATAAGTCTTGCATAAGAGTTAACTCATAAAGCAATAAATCAAAGTAAAGGTATTGAAGCAACACAAAGGAAGATTAAGTTTCAGCGGTTGCTTTCAACTTGTAACATGTATATCTCATGGATAATAGTCAACATAGAGTAATATAACAAGTACAATATGCAAGTATGTAGGAATCAATGCACAGCTCACACAAGTGTTTGCTTCTTGAGGTGGAGAGAGATAGGTGAACCGACTCAACATAAAAGTAAAAAGAATGGTCCTTCAAAGAGGAAAGCATCGATTGCTATATTTGTGCTAGAGCTTTTATTTTGAAAACATGAAACAATTTTGTCAACGGTAGTAATAAAGCATATGAGTTATGTATATTATATCTTACAAGTTGCAAGTCTCATGCATAGTATACTAATAGTGCCCGCACCTTGTCCTAATTAACTTGGACTACCGGATCTTTGTAATGCACATGTTTTGACCAAGTGTCACAATGGGGTACCTCCATGCCGCCCGTACAAAGGTCTAAGGAGAAAGCTCGCATTTTGGATTTCTCGCTTTTGATTATTCTCAACTTAGACATCCATACCGGGACAACATGGACAACAGATAATGGACTCCTCTTTAATGCATAAGCATGTGGCAACAATTATTATTCTCATATGAGATTGAGGATATATGTCCAAAACTGAAACTTCCACCATGAATCATGGCTTTAGTTAGCGGCCCAATGTTCTTCTCTAACAATATGCATGCTCCAACCATGAAGGTGGTAGATCTCTCTGCTTCGGACAAGACGGACATGCATAGCAACTCACATGATATTCAACAAAGAATAGTTGATGGCGTCCCTGTAAACATGGTTATCGCACAACAAGCAACTTAATAAGAGATAAAGTGCATAAGTACATATTCAATACCACAATAGTTTTTAAGCTATTTGTCCCATGAGCTATATATTGCAAAGGTGAATGATGGAATTTTAAAGGTAGCACTCAAGCAATTTACTTTGGAATGGCGGATAAATACCATGTAGTAGGTACGTATGGTGGACACAAATGGCATAGTGGTTGGCTCAAGTATTTTGGATGCATGAGAAGTATTCCCTCTCGATACAAGGTTTAGGCTAGCAAGGTTATTTGAAACAAACACAAGGATGAACGGTACAGCAAAACTCACATAAAAGACATATGGTAAACATTATAAGACTCCATACCGTCTTCCTTGTTGTTCAAAACTCAATACTAGATGTTATCTACACTCTAGAG
The DNA here is from genome assembly GCF_022539505.1 of Lolium rigidum. NCBI lineage: Eukaryota > Viridiplantae > Streptophyta > Magnoliopsida > Poales > Poaceae > Lolium > Lolium rigidum. The sequence continues at coordinate 73,005,863 of NC_061513.1, read as the reverse complement.
AAACCAAATATGCAAACCAAATTAACAAGCTCTAAGTATTTCTTCATTAATGGGTGCAAAGTATATGATGCAAGAGCTTAATCATGAACACAACAATTGCCAAGTATCAAATTATCCAAGACATTATAGCAATTTACTACATGTAGCATTTTCCAATTCCAACCATATAACAATTTAACGAAGAAACTTCGCCATGAATACTATGAGTAGAGCCTAAGGACATATTTGTCCATATGCTACAGCGGAGCGTGTCTCTCTCCCATAAAGTGAATGCTAGGATCCATTTTATTCAAACAAAACAAAAAACAAAAACAAACCGACGCTCCAAGCAAAGTGCATAAGATGTGACGGAATAAAAATATAGTTTCGGGGAGGAACCCGATAATGTTGTCGATGAAGAAGGGGATGCCTTGGGCATCCCCAAGCTTAGACGCTTGAGTCTTCTTAGAATATGCAGGGGTGAACCACCGGGGCATCCCCAAGCTTAGAGCTTTCACTCTCCTTGATCATATTGCATCATACTCCTCTCTTGATCCTTGAAAACTTCCTCCACACCAAACTCGAAACAACTCATTAGAGGGTTAGTGCATAATAAAAATTCACATGTTCAGAGGTGACACAATCATTCTTAACACTTCTGGACATTGCATAAAGCTACTGGACATTAGTGGATCAAAGAAATTCATCCAACATAGCAAAAGAGGCAATGCGAAATAAAAGACAGAATCTGTCAAAACAGAACAGTCCGTAAAGATGGATTTTATTAGGCCACCAGACTTGCTCAAACGAAAATGCTCAAATTGAATGAAAGTTGCGTACATATCTGAGGATCATGCTCGTAAATTGGCTTAATTTTCTGAGCTACCTACAGGGAGATAGACCCAGATTCGTGACAGCAAAGAAATCTGGAACTGCGCAGTAATCCAAATCTAGTACTTACTTTTCTATCAAAGACTTTACTTGGCACAACAAAACATAAAACTAAGATAAGGAGAGGTTGCTACAGTAGTAAACAACTTCCAAGACACAAATATAAAATAAAGTACTGTAGTAAAAACATGGGTTGTCTCCCATAAGCGCTTTTCTTTAACGCCTTTCAGCTAGGCGCAGAAAGTGTATCTCAAGTATTATCAAGAGATGGAGCATTGATATCATAAGCTCCCCCATTTGTAGTGGTACTAGGAGCTTTGTCAATTTTAGGCCTATAATAATATTTCTTTGGTTTAGGCATTTTAGAGACATACATAAACTTTTGCTCCTTTCCCACATAAGCTTTCTCTCTAAACTCGTAAAGATGAAAAGGTTGAACCCAAGGTTCCCATAGCTTTTTCAAGTTCGCCAATCCTATTAATTTGATTATCATGGTCAACACAAGTTCCTAGGACACTAATTCTTTCATCAATTCCTCCTAAGGATTTATCAAGTTCATCAGTTTTATCAAGTAATATCTCCAACTTAGTTTCAACACTCGGAAAATTTTTCTCTACGGTTTCCAATTTTTTCATAACATCCTCAAGGGAGGTTTCAATTTTAGTTTCATTAACAGGTGGTGTTCCAAATAAACTCTCAATAATGCAGCTAGCTTCTAAAGCGGGAGCACCTAGGAAGTTACCTCCCGCGAGACAATCAAGAACATATCTATTCCAGCTAGAGATACCAACATAAAAATTCCTGAGTAGGATAGTGGTGGAGTGTTTCTTAGTGCACCTATTATGGGCATCACTAATTCTATACCAAGCATCTTTTAAACATTCTCCTCCTTGTTGCTTAAATGAACGAACTTCAACTTCAGGATTACTCATTTTAACAGTAGTAAATAAAGCAAACTTGATAAAGTAAATGCAAGTAAACTAATTTTTTTTGTGTTTTTGATATAGCAAACAAGACAGTAAATAAAGTAAAGCTAGCAACTAATTTTTTTGTGTTTTGATATAAGTGCAGCAAACAAAGTAGTAAATAAAATAAAGCAAGACAAAAACAAAGTAAAGAGATTGAGAAGTGGAGACTCCCCTTGCAGCGTGTCTTGATCTCCCCGGCAACGGCGCCAGAAAATATGCTTGATGGCGTGTATTTCACACGTTCGTTGGCAACCCCAAGAGGAAGGTATGATGCGCACAGCAGCAAGTTTTCCCTCAGAAAGAAACCAAGGTTTATCGAACCAGGAGGAGCCAAGAAGCACGTTGAAGGTTGATGGCGGCGGGATGTAGTGCGGCGCAACACCGGAGATTCCGGCGCCAACGTGGAACCCGCACAACACAACCAAAGTACTTTGCCCCAACGAAACAGGTGAGGTTGTCAATCTCACCGGCTTGCTGTAACAAAGGATTAACCGTATTGTGTGGAAGATGATTGTTTGCAGAGAAAATAGTAAAAACAAGTATTGCAAGCAGATTTGTATTTCAAGTATTAAAGAATGGACCGGGGTCCACAGTTCACTAGAGGTGTCTCTCCCATAAGATAAAAGCATGTTGGGTGAACAAATTACAGTCGGGCAATTGACAAATAGAGAGGGCATAACAATGCACATACATGACATGATAAGTATAGTGAGATTTAATTGGGCATTACGACAAAGTACATAGACCGCCATCCAACCGCATCTATGCCTAAAAAGTCCACCTTCAGAGTTATCATCCGAACCCCTCCAGCATTAAGTTGCTAACAACAGACAATTGCATTAAGTATGGTGCGTAATGTAATCAACAACTACATCCTCGGACATAGCGCCAATGTTTTATCCCTAGTGGCAACAAGCACAACACAACCTTAGAACTTTCTCGTCACTGTCCCGTGTGTCAATGCAGGCATGAACCCACTATCGAGCATAAATACTCCCTCTTGGAGTTAAAAGTAAAAACTTGGCCGAGCCTCTACTAGTAACGGAGAGCATGCAAGATCATAAACAACACATATGTAATAACTTGATAATTAACATGACATGGTATTCTCTATCCATCGGATCCCGACAAACACAACATAGAGTATTACATATAGATGATCTTGATCATGTTAGGCAGCTCACAAGATCCAACAATGAAGCACAATGAGGAGAAGACAACCATCTAGCTACTGCTATGGACCCATAGTCCAGGGGTGAACTACTCACTCATCACTCCGGAGGCGACCATGGCGGTGTAGAGTCCTCCGGGAGATGAATCCCCTCTCCGACAGGGGTGCCGGAGGAGATCTCCGGAATCCCCCGAGATGGGATCGGCGGCGGCGGCGTCTCGTAAGGTTTTCCGTATCGTGGTTTTTCGCCTCGGGGTTTCGCGACGGAGGCTTTAAGTAGGCGGAAGGGCGAGTCGGGGGCCGGACGAGGGGGCCACACCATAGGGCGGCGCGGGCCCCCTAGGCCGCGCCGCCTTGTGGTGTCGCCACCTCGTGGCCCCACTTCGTATGTTCTTCGGTCTTCCGGAAGCTCCGTGGAAAAATAGGCCCCCGGGTCTTCGTTTCGTCCAATTCCGAGAATATTTCGTTACTAGGATTTCTGAAACCAAAAACAGCAGAAAACGAGAACCGGCACTTCGGCATCTTGTTAATAGGTTAGTTCCAGAAAATGCACGAATATGACATAAAGTGTGCATAAAACATGTAGGTATCATCAATAATATGGCATAGAACATAAGAAATTATCGATACGTCGGAGACGTATCAGTACGGCGTCTTTAGAATTGTAACCTCTTACGTACATTTTATCGCTCCAAAGGCATTGTTTTTTACTAAAATTTGGAATTGTACATTTCGAATGAGTGAACCCAATTTGTTTATTTTAACATTGAGTGTTTAAGATGCACATCAACACAAAAACCCGTCTGGCGCTCACATTTTCTCTCACACAATGCATATGATGTGAATACTCAAAGATGTAAAATGTACACATATGCTCTAGAGCATCTCCAACAATTAAACATTGGAAAATCCATGAAATTCATTGGAAGAAATTTGCAAAACAAATATATAGAAGTTTGTTTGGTCAGATGAGTGAAAACCTTCCGTGGTGATAGGCTGCATGCAACGAGCAAGACAAGTTGCGGCCGAAAAGAAGGACAAGCAGCAGTCGGCGAGAAGGGATAAAGCGCGCATCCAGCTGTCACCATGGTGGTGGTGGTACGGTGAGAACCGGTTGGATCCATCGTTCCTTACCTGGCTTGCAACCAAAAGGTATCGAAACTGCTTGCTAGATCGGCGGCGGGTTGACCGGTGACGTCACGAGGACAATGGTGGTTGAGGCCACGATACGGAAGACAGAGAGGAGTTGACGCTGGCAGAGAGATGGGGTGGAGGGGAAATTACAGGGTGTCAGACTCTGGACACACCGACTTGCCCGTAATGTTGAGGGTCCCTTTGGGGTGTTCAGAAAAAATTAGGCTCGCATTTTGGCGTGGAGCATGAATGGGAGGAGGGGCTTTTAGGGTGCTGCATGTTGAAGATGCTCTTAGACGGATCTTTACATGTCCCAAGGAGGGACTCCTGAAATTCCAATGGAGGAAGAAACAACCATCAAATAATCAAATTTTCCCATGCCATAACCTGGTTATAAAATTATGAAATTTGCTCGTGGCATCAGTTGAACCCCTTGTCGGAGTTGGGACTTATCAAACCGTCCAGATCAATATATTCCCTTGCCTCTGCGGGAAAAGGTCGAACCCTTGTTGAAAAGCAAGTAGGGACTAACAAGTTTAATTTCTCTATTAGTCTCTACTAGAACACTATTTTATAGTATTGAATGAAGAGACTTCAAGTTGTCAAGAAACAGAACTAGGGACGCATCACCAAGTCTCTACCACTATGTCATGCCCACACAATAGTCTCATATGCTCCTTATTAGTTTTTTCATGTTTTATCACTAATTTTTCCGTGGCATTGTTGTTATGGCTTTTATATCCATTCTTATATCTATTTCTCTCATATTACGCAAAAATCATATTTCAAGGCATAACGTAATAATGCACTTCTAAATTTTGAAAAATTAAGCAAAAATATCATGCACATAGAGTATGATATATTAGGCGCAACTAGAAATCATGTATATAAAATAAAAAAGACATAAGTGAATAGTATCAATACTATTTTGCCGAACCAAACCGGTGCGTGAGCTCCAAAGAGAGAAGGCCATCTTAAAACGCATCTAGGGTTTCATCCCCTAGCCGACGAGACGTTTCTTAGTTTTTAATGTTTTTTTTTTGGAGTTGATACCATAAAACTACCGCATTCCCGCTCAAATTCTGAAAACTATCACTTTACGTTTTTGTAGCAAAATGGTACCACTCTAGTGCAATTCTTTTTGCAATGTGCACTAATACAAATTTTAACACCGAATCTGACAATATGACCCACTCGTCAGGCCGATGTGGCACTGACCACAGAGAGACGGCATGACGTATCAGATTCGGTGTCATTTCGTGTTGAAATTTATTTTAATGCAGATTGCAAAAAAGAAATGCACTAGAGTGGTAGCATTTTCCCATAAATGGTGAGGGACTGAGGGTACATCCTGAAATCAAGATAGGATACCCTACATCCTATTTCACGTCGGTGGCGTGTATAGCTTCGGTGGAGGGTATTTGGAGTTGTGCGTCCACGGATCCGGTCAGTTTTCATGTTCTTTGATTGACGTGATTTTTAGATCTGCTCTTCCGATGCAGATGCAGTAAACACTGAAAAAACAGGAGCCCACTCTCAAACGGAGCAAAGCAGCACACCACCGACATGCCATCTCTCCACCCCACGCGTATCACGCATTCACGTTGGGTTCGCTTCCGGCGTCGGTCGCAATCAAAGAGCAAGGCAAGGCGCGGGCTGAAAGCGATCTGGTTCCTTGGATTCAGGTTCTGACCAACCTGGAAAAAAGATGCCCGGATCTGCCGGGTTCCACGACGCACTGCCGCGGAATCAGCGAGTAGAATATGCCGAGCTCGTCAAGCCTGATGCTCCAATCAGAATACCACATGAAACCATCAGCTTCGCTCACGTGCTTTGTGTTGTGTCAGCTTCACGCTAATCGCGCTGGGTGCCTTGAAGCAGGGAAAGTGCGCGCCAGAAAACCGGATCCCCAAGGAAGATCAAGAACTGCTTTGCTTCGCACGGCCACGACGGAAGAGTTGGCCTTAATTTGGGGCTTTGTCGCGGCGAATTCGCGGTGGCGACGTGACGGAGCTCAACGACAAAAACCGCCGGCGTTCACGTCTGGCTGCCGGTTGGGCACGAACCCAGGCTCCCTGCCTGTCGAACACACCGTAGCCTCCTCCTATATAAGCGCGACCTGACGCTGGGCTCCTTGGACACAACTACACAAGGCAACAGACGCCTGAATCCTGGTAGTCTGTTAAAGTCTCTTGGCGGTCGTGGCAAGAGGCAACCAGGTGGCTCGCGCGCTGCTCCAAATCTGATCCCGTCGCCTCCTCCTTCTCCAGCTCCAGGTAATCTCATCTCCTCCTCCAATTCCGTCTTCCGATCCCCCTCGCCTCTCCAATTGGGTCCCGTGCCAAGCGCCCTCGAGCTGATCTGTGCCCCCGCAGATCGATTCCGCTTGTGGGCGACTGTGATTTGATTTGTTTCCGGCGTGTGGCTCAGCAGGGATCAGAGAGGCGCGTCGACACCATGAAGGCGCTCATCCTCGTCGGAGGCTTCGGGACTCGCCTCCGCCCTCTCACGCTCAGCTTCCCCAAGCCCCTCGTGGATTTCGCCAACAAGCCCATGATTCTGCACCAGGTAAACCGGCTTCTCCCGTACAGTTTCTGAGCGTGGGAGCGTACATGAATCAGCAAACTTATGCACAAATTAACCGTACACATATGTTGGGCCATCCGAGCATTACATTGTAGTATTTGCTTTGTTGGTCTGAACTTCAGAACCCTGCAGTACTCATGTACATGTTGTGGAGTACCCATCTGCCCACTCGTAGAATTTGAGTGCCATTATTACTTGCTGCCTCTTTGGTTGCACAATTGCTCTGCGTGCTTGGAAAAATAACTCTCTGCATGACTGCATCAGATCCCTACTCCTGGGATTTTTGTTTTTGCTTCCCAAATGCTGAACAGTTGTCATCTCAACCAAAGTTGCTCTCTGTATCCAAATACATATGCTAGCACTGACGAACTGATTTTTTTCTCCGGTTTGAGAAAAAGCAGTGTTCCTCATGAAAACCTACCATTTTGTGCAGATTGAAGCTTTGAAGGAAGTTGGTGTGACAGAGGTTGTTCTAGCCATCAACTACCGTCCAGAGGTAAAAAGGAACAGATAAATTCATCTGTACTGCCGTCTCACAAATCATTATACTTTAGCAATCTAATCGTTGTGCTATATATATATCTGTCAGGTCATGATTAACTTCCTGAAGGATTTTGAGGATAAGCTTGGCATCACAATCACGTGCTCCCAGGAAACCGAACCCTTGGGAACTGCTGGCCCTCTTGCCCTAGCGAGGGACAAGCTTCTGGATGGATCTGGCGAGCCGTTCTTTGTCCTCAACAGTGACGTCATAAGTGAATACCCATTTGCTGAGCTCATACAGTTTCACAAGAGCCATGGTGGTGAGGCAACAATCATGGTCACCAAGGTAGCTCCCTTTCTTAGTAGTATCATTTTCTTTTGCAATCAATTCATACATCCAAACTGACTGCCTTGTCAATATAGGTGGATGAACCATCGAAATATGGTGTTGTGGTTATGGACGACACGACTGGAGTGGTTGAAAAATTTGTAGAGAAGCCAAAAATATTTGTAGGGAACAAGATCAATGCAGGAATCTACTTGTTGAATCCATCAGTCCTGGACCGCATCGAACTGAAGCCTACGTCAATTGAGAAGGAGGTCTTCCCTCGAATTGCAGCTGATCAAAAGCTCTACGCTATGGTCCTTCCAGGTTTTTGGATGGATATTGGTCAGCCAAGGGACTACATTACTGGCTTGCGCCTGTACCTAGATTCGCTTAGGAAGAGATCAGCTGCCAGGCTAGCCTCTGGAACCCATGTCGTCGGGAACGTCCTGGTGCACGAGAGTGCCAAGATTGGGGAGGGTTGTCTGATTGGTCCTGATGTTGCTATTGGACCTGGCTGTGTTGTGGAGGATGGCGTGAGGCTTTCCCGATGCACGGTGATGCGTGGTGCGCGTATTAAGAAGCATGCTTGCATCTCAAACAGCATTGTTGGATGGCACTCGACTGTTGGAAAATGGGCACGCATAGAAAATGTGACTATCCTGGGAGAGGATGTACATGTAGGTGATGAGGTCTACAGCAATGGTGGTGTTGTTCTCCCACACAAAGAGATTAAGTCGAGCATCCTGAAGCCTGAGATCGTCATGTGAGCTCACCACTTTTGGTCATGGTGCACAGATGTTTATTTATGAACAATGTCGCCTGGTGTTTTCTAGTGCATACTGTAAACAGTTTGATATATGTGGTAGTTGTGAGACTCGCTAAATTGTTGACCATGTATGTGCATCAGTCATTTCCAGTGTTGTCTCATCGAGGGTTCAGTATGCGGAACGATTGGGATTGATTAAGCTTCCAGCTTTAGGATAGCTCTGTGGGGATGTCGTCCTGTTTATTTGTTTTCCTTGTTTACTGAAAGTGTAATGACAATGGCATAGGGGGAATAAAGAAGAGCAGTGTTTTCAGACTTAAACTTAACTCTGCTTTGTATGAATCTCCTGATCTGGTAATATGTTATGCCCTGCACCAAGAGGATAAGAATTCTTTTTTCGAAGAAAAATATAGCACCTGCATTCCAGGTCTTTCTTTCTGGAAAATATATGGGGCATTGCTCAATTCTGCTGCGGACAGATCAGTACTACTGTAGATACAGCAGTTGGTGCATTGTCATGAGATCTGGACAAGTATGGAGCGCCAGTTTGCTCATCCTGCTGTGCTGGTGTGTTGAGCACTTGTGTGACTTTACCTGTCAATTTTCATGTGCTCAATGGTTGAATTGTGGATCTCAAATTTTTCTGCAGGCATCTCAATCAACAAATCAAACCGGGATACTTCTGCAATAGCAGTCACAAAGATGAGAACCACCCCAGACAATGCTACTTGTCCATTCACGAGCCTCTTGTAACTGGAGAAAATTTGTGGATGGGACTAGTCATATATTTTCGTACAAATATATAAATTGTTAGGCTTGGCCAGGAGAATGTGAACGTGAAAGCTGACTATAAACTCTATATGCGCCTTTCTTTTTGTTGCGAAATGAAAATGCATATCGTGGTAGAACTACCAAGATGGTATGATATCATGCCAACTGGAGAGAACTGAAATTTGATCGCTTTCGGTTGTAAGTCGTTGTCCTAGCATTCTTCAGATAAGACCCCAGTATGCCTTTCACATAACATTAGCTGGAGACTTTTGCGGTGGTGCCTAATAGTATATCGATTGTTTTGTCTCTCCTGGTCCCTGTGTGCTTGGATACTATGAAGCCACCCATCTCTATTTGTGTGAAATGACACAGCGGAATATCCGAATATGGAACTTCATATTCTACCATCCAGTGACATATTTTCTACTTTTGACGACAATCTCAGTGTGTCACAATTGCAAGTTCCAATAGGCAAAATGAGTCGGAAAGTGGCCACGGTAAAGCTATGGAGCTAACCAGCACCAAGGCTACATATTAGGAACCAGTTTATCTTTTGCCTTTACATCGAAGCATGACAAAGATTTACTCATTTCGAAGCTTGAAGCAAGGCATATATGTTTTAGCACTGCAAGCACAGTTTCCCCACCCATGTTCCATTCACTTAATTCCTGGAGAGATAAGAGTTCATGAAACTTGCCGCCGTTGCACATCTCTGAAATATGCAGTCTTTTTCTATGTAGTCTGCTTCGAAAAACAGTTGGTATACAACCGGATGGACCAAACAGCACTAGGCACACATGGAGCTTCATACAGACCTATTCAAGGTGAAGCGAGGAGCCAAAACATTACAAGGGCAGATGTAGCGCTAAGCGCCCAAGAAAGGAAAGCAAACGCTGTGGCGAGCTCAAATGCCCCACAGGGGAGGTGTGGATCCCTGCTGCAGAAGAATGCATCCCTATCGAAGAGAACAACAACACCTCCTGCAGAGCATGAAGCAGCGAACGAAAGGATCGACGTTACCTGCATCATCAGGAATAATTTGCCTTGGTACTTCAAAAGGAACATTTCAAAGTTCAAATACCAGAGGCATAACATAATTTCAAAGACAAGTGACCAAAATCAAAATTAAACTGAACTGCAGAAAGTGACTGGATATATCCTAGGGTCTTGTGAAAATCATGCAAATGAATTGCAGACCATAAAAAAACTTTCAAGCACTTTGATCTGACTCATACTGGTTTTGTATGTGAACTGAAAGTATATATTAGGCAGAGCTCCTACCAGTTGTGCTCAAAAGGTATATTAGTTGAAACTTAGTTGGCTAGTATTGTTGTCTATGAGCCTGTGACTGTGGTGCACGATTCATCGAGCTGAAAGTTTACTAGTCTACAGTAATCCACCATAAGTTGGCTAGTATTGTTGTCTTAACGTAAGATGCGGTTGCAGAATATGGGGGCTTATAATACAAGATATATATTAAAGTAACACCACCAAAGAAACTGGAGAAACTTAAAAGGTTTTCGGATTCGTTTTCAAATTGTGGTAATATATGTGGGATGAAAAATAAAGCAATAAAATATATAATGCAAAATTCTGATAAACAATCAAGGAATTACCCAATCGCCAACAACAAATAAGCTCACAAGAACAGAACTCTGGAGATCTTTTTTCATTCTCAAAGCATAGCCATCAAGACACGCAAGTCCTAAGCTCCAGAGTGCTTGTAGTCCCATTGACGCAATCAAGTAGCTGAAATTTGAGAGTTGTAGTTAAAAAAATTACCAATTCGCAATCAAGTTATGATCATGTACTAGCGGAAGTTAAGAGTTTAAATAAATGCATTTATTACACAAATGGAGAGCATGATGTACTCCCTCCGGAACAGATTAACCGGCGCCCTTGCCAAACCATGCAGTTTCTTTTTCCCAAGCTGATTTAGGCGCATAGCATTCATTGTCGTTTAATTAGCACTCCATTCCTTTGCATGCAAGTGTGATTTCATCTTTGCATATGGTAGTGGGAAGCAGAGATGGTGTGAACACGCAGCTGCATGTGACGGGACTGCATGCAAAACTACTGAAAGGTGGGGCCTGTCCACGATCCTTAGCCTTCGGTAGTTACTTCCTCATCGCTCCACGCGATAAAACCGCTCCTCCTCTCGTTTTTCACAGCCAACCAGAAAACACCTTGGTCCCGGAGATTTCTCAAGTGCGCTGGTTAATCTGATCTGGAGGTAGTAGGTTTTATGAAGGCTATAATCTCAAATCCAGAAGGTTGATGAATTTATTACTAAATGGGCACATGAAGTTGCATAAACAGGTGTTTTATAAGCACGCCCCTGGCAGATATCCTTGAATAAAATGCACACTCACTAATCGTACACCAACACTCAACTTAATAGAGATGAATGCACTCATCAAATTCTAGGCTGTTACGTATGACACCCAGAAGAAGATACTGGTAGTTCTGATGTACTACCTGTATTGGGATGTCATACAAATATACCAAACATACTGACAACTTGATTTTAATTTTTTTGGTTTAAAAGAGTAGCTCGAAAAGAGTAAAATGATTGAAGTTCCAGCAGGTATACTTCCAAAACTGCTTACTCCTAAGGCTTAAAAGGTGTGGATTGCTAACTGGTACACGTTTACCAGTTTCTTAACCAGTAAATGGTGCAGTTGGGAAACAGAAAACACGTCTCAACTGTATTTTTCGTGCAAGTCTCAACTGCATGCATATCTCAACTGCGCCGTTTACCAATTAAGAAGCTGGCAAACATTTACTGCAGAGTCGCTCCCTAAAAATTTAAACATGAATCTCTCAAGATCTTGGGCAAAATGGTGCGCTCTAGACTGAAATGGGTTTGTGAGCAATGCTACCATAACAAGAAAATTGGATGAACCACCGATTAGACATATCTTCTACCGACATGATGCTGCTGCTATTTGGGTATTTGTCTTCTAGATATTGACACTGGTGATGATGATTTAATTGCTTGGCGCCATGAAAATTAGGTCATCTATGTCTCATGTGGGTCAAATGATGAATTCTTATACAGGACTGCAGGTGAGGGAGGACGGAAAATTTTGTAAAATATCTGCAATGCCAATGTTCCACACACAAAAAAACAGAGTTATTGGTTGGGAGCTTGCCATAGATGCTCTTGCCGTCTAACGATGTCGCTGGCGATGAACTCTTGCAACTCAACCAACTTGTACAATTTGTGCCCAAGAGAGTGAGGATAGCTTTCACGACGTGGTGTGTTGCACTAAATCACGAGTTGTACGAATGGCTTTGCGGCTGGTTTGGGATCTCCCTGATGAAGCAAATATAGTTGCACCAGCCCTGGCTGGTCACCCCATCTTTTGGATTCACTTGAGTGACAGTAATGAAGCAACACTTACTGTTCTTATTCTGGAGAACTTGGCATCTCCGAATGAATGAATGATACTGTGTTTGGCAAGGGTGATGCACTGGTTCCTGGATCAGTATAATTTATACAAAGCTATGTTCATTCTCTATCTGGTATTCACCAAGGAAGCGTTGGATTATGCTACTGAGGAGCCCAACTGAAGTTAGGGAACTTCCCATACACCTGGATCTGGGAACCTCCACCGGTTGGTTGGGTCAACGTGAATGTGGATGCCATATTTGATCCAACCTGGGACAATTTTGCTTCCAGCCTGGAGCCAGAGGTCTATTCACAGCTGTGCAAGCGTTGTGGAAACCGAGATGGACGCGTGTTTTGAAGGACTTTGGCTAACGGCTCAGTAGATCAATCAACAGACCTTCGGCAGAATACATATACACTCTAATTTTTTTAAAGGGATGGCAATTCAGATCCTGTAGATTATGGGAGCTGTCATGCTTAGTATGCGGACTCCATAACTGCTCTCTCCTAGAGCTTCCGGGTCACCAAATCGGCTCAGCTGCAGATCAATTTAAGGTAATTGCTACTGAGAATTCCAGATCCTATAACTTTTGGGCGTTTAGCAGATGTAGTTGCCGAGTCCCGCAAGTAAAAGGACCAACCAGTCAATGCAAACAATACTGCTGTATCCAACGTCTCAAGGGCACACTTACTAGTCACTACGACAATCATCAGTAGCCGCGCGCGCCACTTAAGCACGCGTTTGCTGACGGTAATTGGAGACGGATAGGGCGCAAATCCGGGCGATTGGGGAAGGGAGGGGGGGCGTTACCAGAAGGCGGTGTAGTTGGCGAAGCCGACCGCGGAGGCCATGACGCAGACGGACCCGGCGGCGAAGAGGAACTGGCCCAGCCGCAGCGCCAGGCCGCTGCACGACCCGGGGCTCCCGGCCAGCTCCCTCATCCCGCCGACCCCTCAGATGCCGGCCCGGCGATCGGCGGCCATGCGGGCGGGCGGAGGGTTAGAGGGGCGGGTCTGAGTGAGAAGGGTCTCGGTCGGCGGGCCGGCGTGCGGGAAAGAGCGGCGGAAAGGTGGTGGCGGCTCCTGCGGACTGAGTTTGGGGCTTTTTTTACTTTTCGAAAAGGATGGAGAAAGCCGGAGAAGGGAGAGAGGAGATGAGGAGACCTTTCGGTTGGATTTGGAGAAATGTGGCGCGTTGCGGTGGTGGTGGTGGTGACGCTGACGCCGGCTGACTGCCGTGCCGCGGCGGCGACGAAAGCTGGCGCGCGCGCCGCCGTGCCGTGAGCGTTGACACTCGGGGAGGTGTGGTTTGGTCGGTCAAGCGGTGGGATCTGGGGTTTGGGGAGTGTGGCCTTGGTCAAGCGGCGCCGTCGGGCCGGACGCGGTTGCTTGCGTTGATGGCTTATCACGTGACGATAAATTCTTGGGCGATATATGAGTTTTTCTCCTTGCACCACCAGTCCATATGACGCATAGAAACAGCCAACGAACGCTCGGTTAATGTAGAAGAGCATCTCCACCGGCCGGCGGACAGTAGTTGCGGTAGAGATTTGAAGTCAGCGCTGTTTTTAGACTCACTTCAATAAAAGCACCGCGGAGGGCGTGAAACGGGTGTGTCGGCATCTCGTGCCACGTCGGATCCCGAGCGTGGGAAATTGCTTTCCACACGTACTTGCCATTTCCCGCGCGTTTTCCCGCTATTTCTCGCGCCTACGCCGCCTATGCCGCCTATACTCGCTACCTCCGATTAACGAACACCATAGCCGTCGTCGTAGAAAGATGCCTTGTCGCCTGCCTACCACATACTCAATGATGAGCAGCTTCGGTGGTGGCTAGCTGCCTCCACCACCCCCGTCTCCACCTACGTCTCCACCTGCCGACACCCTCGATTTCGACGCCGTGGAGGAGGACCCGTAGCTCGCGGAGAACGAGAAGTGGGAAGAGGCGGCGCTAGCGGGGACCATAGATGCTTTTGTTGTGGATGAACGGTAGCAGCAGGAGGCGGAGCAGACATGGTGCCGGGAGGCGCAGGAGGACGACACACGTGCCCGCGTATAGAGCGGCCTACGAGGCGTTGGTGGTGGAGACGGAAACGGAGGACGACGAGGCCCTCAACTGGTCCAACGACGGGCCAAACGCGGAGGAGCAGGCGGCGCAACATAAAGCGACCCTCGAGTCCTTCGAGTCGTTCAAGAAGGTGGAGGACGATACCCGTGCCCGCGAGGAGGACGACGAGGAGCAATGCGGAAAAATACACGGCAAGTTCTAGATACAGTGACCAGACAAGAGTTGTTAGCGTGGAACCACCACATTTCCAGTCGATTTTAGTACACTTTGTATTTGCGGAGAAAAAACTATCACATTTTGATGAAGTTTTCACAAAAAACACTAATCCATTATTGATAACAAATTCACACCATTTCTAACCCGTGGAGCCTATTTGGCAGGCCCAATTTACTGAGGTGGACTAGAGCCCAGTTAGAAAAGTTAAAACAACACAAAAATAAATAAATAAATAACCAAAAAAAGAGGAGGTCCCCAACCGTATCCTCCCATCTCAACCTCCACCGCGCTCCACCAACGCCTCGGCCATGATGACGAGCAGGGACGCGGTGGCGGCGACGCTCGGCCATGACGACGAGCAGGGAAAGATAGCCTGCAACTTCTTTACCTGTTCCCTGCGTGCGGCGGCGGTAGGGGTTGGGAGACGAACCTCCCACTTCCATTTATTTTTTTTAGATTTCCACTTCTTTTTTACATTTCTGCAAATATTTTGATTTTTCTTATTGGTTTGGCAGGTGGACCCCTGTCCAGCTCAGCAAATTGGCCTTAACAACTGAACCCCACATATCAGAAACTTGTCAATTCGGGATCAATATAGAATTAGTGTTTTTTGAGAAAATCTACAAAAAATGTGGTAATTTTTACTTCTGAAAAACAAAGTGATACCAAAATCGACATTTAGCCAAAAGTTGATGATTTTAGCCTAACAACCCGACCAGACAATGTCTTTAGCGACCATAAAATGATACGGTCCAACAGGGCGGCGACGCCCAGAAAAAAAAAGAGATGGCCATCATCCAGAAATGTTGCCAAGCGGTGACCCGCTGAGGAACTGCCACGCATGCACAAATTACTGTAGTACTTTGATGTAGATGTCTATAGTAACTCAAGTGGCTGTGGTTTGAGCAAACCTGGTCAGCTTTTGATTATGTAATAACTCCGGCCGTAGGATGATCAATCCAAATCCAAGTTGCGATGACAAGTTGATGGACTATTCATGCATCTTACACGCATATAAAACCACCACCCATTTCCTCGCTAGTTCCTCCTACCATCCTCCGAGAGACACCCAGTCCCGTGCCCCTTCCCTGCATCTCAGCGTCTGTGACTGCCACTGTGTCTGTGATTCAGCAGAGTTTGGGAGAAAGCTTAGATGGCGAGGCACTTCGTGCTCAACACCGGCGCCAAGATGCCCTCGGTGGGGCTCGGGACCTGGCAGTCCGACCCAGGCGTCGTCGGCGAGGCCGTCTACGCCGCAGTCAAGGTCCCTCTCACCGCCATGGCCCCCTTCTCATCCGCATTTTTTTTCTTCTTTTCTCCATGTCTTTCGCTTCGGATTTCTTTTCCCCATCCTCTTCTCCGATCCTGCCAGCGTGGATACTTTTTCGTGGGAGAATGTCAGCGAATGAGTATGTGATTTTCTGTTCGATTTAAATCCTGCAGGCGGGGTACCGGCATATCGATTGCGCCAGAGTCTACGACAACGAAAAGGAGGTACTCCCTCCTCCGTCTTTGTAAACAGGCCACTGCCCCAAATATAGTTGCTCCGTCCTCAAATAAGCTTATTTCTAGATCTTGTCCGAAGTCAAATGTCTGAAAAGTTTGACCATCTTTACGGAGAAAAATAACTATATTTATGGTACTTCCTCCGCTTTCAAATTACTCGCAGTATTTTTTTCTTTCATAATGAGCGAAACATGCACACTGAAACGTGTCTAGATACGTTTGTATCTGATCAAACCTAACCAAAACTGCGATAACTAATTTGAAACAGAGGGAGTACCAATTTTATACCACTAGATTAGTCTTGAAATGTAGCTTTGTATTATACCAATTTGATAGGCCACTATTTTCAATAAAGTTGGTCAAAGCTTACAAATTTGACTTAGTACAAGAGCTAGAAGTACATTTATTTGAAGAGGTCACACTATGTCTTTCGAGAAGAATTGTCTAGAGTTCTATCTCGATGGTCCTTATAAATGTGAGCATTACATGTAATCATATACCATACTATCTCCATCCCAAAGATTAAGGCTTATATTATTTTTAGAAAGTCAAACTATGTCAAGTTTGATTAAGTTTTTATCAAAAAGCATTAACATGCAAAATAGAAAATCAATATCATTAGATAGGTCTTTCTAAAGTTTGGTCAAACTTTACTTGGTTTGACTTTTCAAAAATATACTATAAGCCTTAAGCTTTGGGGCGGAGGTAGTACTTGCCAAATGCAACATCTTTAATTAGTCCAGAACATGAGAGGTTTTCCAAACAATTAATCCTGTTGTTTATGAGTTGGCTTCGTTTTCTTGGTATCCAAAAATGAGATGCTGACCTTGTATAAAAAAACAGAAAGGAGTAACTCGACTTCTCCAAACCTCTGGATTGGTACATGTGATCCGAATATTCATGTACAAATGTTGTGCTTGTTTGCAAACACGAACACACAATCTAGTACAAGAGAGGTACTCTCTCCGTCTTTGAATTGAAGACCATTATTAAAAAAAAAAATTCTACATATACAAGGCCACTATCTCTCCCCAATTTTTTTTATTAGATTTCTACCTTGTATGGTCCTTATTAATACGAGTGTTGCATGCAACCATGAAGAAAAAGACTCCACATGCAACATCTGTAATTAGCATGAAACACAAGAGGTTTTCTAAATGATTAATTATGCAACCGTACTATATAATTGCCAAATTGAGATGGAAATCAGAACTTATAGTCCTAGCATCTACCCTCCAACGTTAATACATTCCCTTTGTCCATAGTTGTCTCTGTTTAATTTTAAGTTAAAGAATAGCAAAAGCATACTTTTGGATTGTCCAGGTGGGTTTGGCTTTGAAGAAGCTGTTTGAAGAGGGTGTAGTCAAGCGTGGAGATCTGTTTATCACCTCCAAGCTATGGTAAAGCCAGATTTCTGGTGACCCCCCTTAGTTTTGGCTCTTTTAATAATTCATGTCTAACTGATTGCTTTTAATGGCCATGTTTTTTCAGGTGCGATCATCATGCCCCAGATGATGTGCCAGTGGCACTTGATGAGTCCCTGAATGACCTGCAGCTTGAGTACTTGGATCTTTACCTTGTAAGTTGTATGCATTTTCTTGTTCAGGAAATACAGTTCAATACGCTACGTGTCAAGTTATGGTTTCTCGATTTCCAGTGACCTTCACGACCATTGACATCAACTCAAAACAAATTGCTATTTTGTATATCCCTTTCCATTTTTGTAAATATAATTCTTCTCCATTAATTGATACATTCGTGTCCAGAGTTTCTTTTAGTGTCTGTATTGCATATGCTAGTTCATTGCAGTATGATTTTCCTTATCATTTTGGAATTGACTGAAGCTGTACTGTAAACTGTCTCTTTTGTGGTTCAGTTTGTAATACATATGTCTAACCTCTGAACTAAATAAGTGTTCGTTGAAAGGGTTAGCATGTTGTTTTCACGTAATGTCTAATACAAAAACAATAAACGCTTATACATTTTTGTAGATACATTCTCCATTTAGCGTCAAGAAGGGATCCAGTATTGGCAACCCTGAAAACTATGTAACACTTAACATCCCAGCTACATGGGCAGCAATGGAGAAGCTACATGATGCTGGCAAAGCTCGTGCAATTGGTGTCAGTAACTTCGCATCCAAGAAACTGGGTGACTTGCTTGCTGTTGCTCGCATACCTCCAGCTGTTGACCAGGTGGAGTGCCATCCTGTTTGGCAACAAACTAAACTCCGTAGCTTCTGCCAATCGACTGGTGTTCACCTCTCTGTAAGTCTGCCGTGCTATATTTTATTGCCAGTCAAGATGCTGCCTAGTGGTATTTGTACTTTTTTTTTTTGGAAAACTTGGTGCTTGTACGTATAACTCCGCTTCTCGATTTTGCAGGCATACTCGCCACTAGGTTCACCTGGTTCAACATGGAGTAATGGTAATGTCCTTAAAGACCCTGTTGTCATCTCAATCGCAGAGAAGCTTGGCAAAACTCCTGCACAAGTAGCGCTGCGCTGGAACATTCAGATGGGTCACAGTGTACTCCCAAAGAGCGTGAGTGAAGAACGTATAAAGCAGAACCTTGATGTTTATGACTGGTCAATTCCAGACGACTTGCTTGCGAAGTTCTCTGAGATTAAGCAGGTGAATTATGCAACTTTTTATTGTCATTTGTCACCTACTCTTAGCTGGGCTGTGCTTCTTTTACCAGATGGGAGCTGTCTTGTTTAATTGGGATAAAAGTACACTGATGCTGGGTATCGAATTATAAATTTATATAGAATGAACTGACGTTTTAAAACCCCCATCAGAAATGTTCTACATCAAGTTAAGTAGGAGTAGTAGAATTTCTGCATTTGCAGTATTTGAAGTTATATCTTCCATAACTTCAGTGCCAGGATATTAGATGAAAATGTTCCTTTATCCTTTAATTGTGCTTGTTCATAGAAGCGCGTGAGCATTAATAGGCAGCAATGATATAGTTACAATGATCTTCAGGTTCAGGTTTACTCATTAGAATAGTATAAGCGGTGGTTATGTGCTCCTTTCGTTGAAGCAATTACCACTTCACTGTGTAGTGTTTACAGCTTGCTGCATGACTTCATCAAGACAGCATTGTTTGCCTCTTGGACTGTTGTTCAAAACAAACAGTTTCAGTTTCCTATAGATCTTTAAAGACGGATACATGCCAAATGTATTGTTCTGAACTCTGATCCTTGATGAACTGATTGGGGACAATTTGATCATCAGAGAACCACAGTATGCATTTTTCATGTGTCCACACCAGTTATTTCTCACGTGCCATTTTGTTTGTTTGTGTGAGTTCAGACTAGACTGCAAATGGGCAAGTTCATCGTGAACAAAGACAGCGTCTACAAGACCCTCGAGGAGCTTTGGGACGGGGAAATTTAGGACTGCTCCTGATGTTGGTTCTGCCCAGAGAGCAGGCCACATTAGTGCCAGTCACTTGTTATGTATTGCCAACGATGCGCTTAAGGAAATGTATGGCTCCAAGTCTCCAACCTTCCGAGTTAATATTCTCTAGACTGCATGTATTGCTCCTATAGGCCATGTTTCCTAAGAAAGTTCCAATCCATTTGGATGAGTGGTTTGTGATTAATTAATTTTTTATGTATATTTAGTCACAACCTCTCATTCAAGTGGACCGGATTTTTCTCAAAATATACAATGAAACATTTACATTTTACTGGACATTTTTCTAATTTTTTCTGAAAAGTTCCATTCTTTTTAGTTAATTAATGGGGACCAATCTATTACGTCGGATCTAAACTGAATGGTTGGGATTGGTGACTTTGCTTCTCAATGTCTGTAAGTGCATTTTCTTCCTTAAGTGGTTTTGATGGAGACGACAACATAATTAGCGGCCTAATCTTGTGCTTGAGTTCTAGGTGTATTCATTTTACTGTAAGTTGATGGAATTATACTCACTGCCTTGACGCCTTAGCTACTTCAACACATCACCGAGATCATTCACCCTCGAGTTCTCCATGGCGGATCTCTCCCATTTCCTCGGGATTTCTGTCACGCTTTCTCGTCAACTAGGATGCTCCAGTCTCAACGCCAATACGTTGTGGATCTTCTTTGGCGTGTCGGCATGCTTAATTGCAACCCATGTGACATGCCTATTGACACTCGTTGCGAGCTCTCTGTGCCCTCCTGTTGTTGATTCGACGGTATCGGAGTTTTGTTGGAGCTGCACGGTACCTCACTCTCACCATGACAATAGAATATCTATGCGTATAGGCCCAGCGGAGTGAGTTGCTGTCCAAGACCAGGGTGGCCCATTCCACTCGCCTTCCTTGTGGACCTACTCTCCAAGGTCATGTATGACGTGAAGGCCCGGTTGACCCAACAGAGATCAACGTGAAGGGCAAGCCTTGAAATCAATGGTGGATAGTCGACTTAGGGTTTAGCTAGGTGATTCGCCCGCATGATGTAAACCCTAGGTCAAGTCGTCTATATAAAAGACTTGGCCAAGGGATGGTAGCTCCACAACACATTCGTCCGCCTTAGCCTCCATCTATGTTTCCGGTAATCTGTAAACATATCTATCAATACAACCAAGCGGGAATTGATCTTTACCTCCACCTTGAACGACACTGATTCTTTGACTTCGCCTCTAACATTTTCCTGACTTTGAGTCACTAAAATATGGGGCCCACCAGATGCTGGACCCGGCTATCAATGATCCAAAGTTAGGACATGCAAAGTCAGAGAATCCCTCTCCCACCCTGAGGGGCCGGACTTGGGTTCATCGTGACATATGCCAATCTCGTCCATACCATCTAGTGTCTCCATCCCTCTTCATCTCATTTAAGCTACCAATGTATCATCTATCTTGACAATACCATGACACACCCTGCCCGACATTGCTCATGCATTACAACAAGTGTGCTTGTACATGCATGTACCCCATCAGCCTCATCTCAACCCGGTGAAGCGGATTCTTTGGTACATAAAGGGCTCCCTTGAACTCAGTCTTCGAGTCTTTGCCATGCCTGCTGCCTCCCTCGAGGCATATTCGGATGCCGACTAGGTGGGCTATACAGATACTCGACACCACTCCACCTCCAAGTACTGCATGTACCTCGGTGATAATCTGTTGTCGTGGTCCTCCAAGCGTCAAACGTTTATTTCCCACATTGCCGGAGTGGAATATCGTGATGTTGCTCACACCATCGATGAGTGTTCTTGGATTCGATAGTTACTTCAGTAGCTTCATCATCCCCTTTGAGTTGCGACAATTGTCTTCTATGGCGGGTCTACATGGCATCCAACCCCGTACAACATCGTCGTGCCAAGCACATCGAGATCGACATCCACTTTGTGAGCGAGAAGGTGTCTCTCGGTCACATATGGGTTCTTCATGTGTCATCGTCTCAACAACTCGTTGATATCATGGTGAAGGGTCTACCCTCGTAACTCTTCTTGGACTTGTAGTACAGTCAATGCATCCACTGACTGAAGGGATTGGTTTTAGAGTATATCTCTTTGTATGGTTTGTTAGCCAAGTTTATTTGGCAATCTCCTCAAGCGATCATGTTTATAATCAGTTTGGTAGGTTTAGATTCGTTTTCTTGACTTGCACGACACTCTGATACGAGTCGACCGCCCCTCGTGTGGAGTTTCCCTCAACTCCTCTCGTTCGCACTATCACACCATTTTATACAACCAAACGCCAATGTTTTGTACATTTGCACCCTGAAACTACAGGTGCAAGAAAAACCAAACAGTAACACTGGTGTGGGCTATAAAACAAAGTGCAGAGCTTGGCTCAGAAGTCAGATCTCATTTCAGTATGACCAGTTTCCACCAAGCTTATTGTGCAAGGGCCAAAAAAACGCCTAGATAACCAAACACGTCATGCATAGGATGCTCGCCGTTGTTTCATGTGTTGAACTCATACTTTTGGTTAATAAAACAAGCCATGTGCATCTATTGATGCAGAGATACAGGCGATACTCCCTTATCAAAAAAAAAATCAACAACAAAAAACGAAATTTGTGCTCATGTTGTCTTGCTACCTACCTAGACCGGTGAAAATGGATAAAAAAGCACAAAATAAAGTAGATCTATATTTTCCATAAAATTGCATTTGTGCATGACACCCTAGGCTAAGACGCCATGCTAGATAGATGACGCCCTAAGCCACATCGTCGTGTTCTATGGCGTGGAACCTAGCTATAGCAAAGGCGTCATGCTATCTATCATGACACTCTTGACTGAGGCGTTGTGCTATCCAACACAGCGCCCCACCTGAGGATAGTATGAAAGACCCTATTTTGTAAAAAAAAAGTTCGAACCTAATCCATTTTGTGTTGTAGTTTCCAAAAATGCTACTAACATGATAACACTGCCGGCGTCTTAGTTTACATTTAAAATAAAATTAACTAAAATCCCCATATTTATTATGGATCGGTGGGGATTATTTTGTCAGACTTTCACCCCACACAGCCCTACTTTCATCCGGTGATCCCGCGCGAGAACTAGCTTTGCCTGTTTAACGCGTCACTGCTTACGATTCAGAATGCACAACACAATCTTGTCAAGTCCAGTAGCTAGCTAGCCAAGTGCAGCGATACAGTGCAGGTTGCTCTTCATCAGCGACGTGGTTTAGCCATAGCCTCGAATTGGTCTGAACTCGTGGATGCGTCGCTGTTCTTGTCATCATCAGCCACAATTCGACGGGTCACTAGTCAACTAGCAGTACTGATCAGTTGTCGCCGCGTCATTATTAAGTCGATTATGCGGCATGCATTCGGTATCTTTGCGTTCCACTTCCAATGTCCAAAAGGGAACACTACCTACTTTGATTTACGTCTCTACGATGTGGACAAAAAAAGGATTCTCCACTTCCTCGGGTCGGCAGGGAGAAAGATACCAACTGAGGATCCGGCAAAGCGGCACATGCGACAGGGAAGGGTAGGTAAACCGTATTTTTCATCGTTTTATGTTCATGGCCCTGTCATAAAACAAGTGCCACGAATTTTTATATATGAATAAACAGAAGACTGCGATCGAAATTGCAGAGGCTGGTCATAGCAGAGGTAACTTAGACCGTAACATGCATATCGTGATTGAGAGCAATATTCATGTGTTGCATTTTTACAAGTCCGTCCCTTGGACGAAACTAATTCTTCATCTATTCCTGAGAAACTGTTTTGAAATCTGGCCTATAGGCAGCGTCATTGAAAACAAAGCCAAAATTATGTTGGTTGACGCAAGGCAACACAATAACGAAGCATGTCGGCGCCAAGTCATCCAACGTTGAAGTGTAGTTGGCGCCAAGCCGCCAGCGGAATGGCCCCAAACTCCTTAGGGCATCTCCAACGGGGCGACCCATCCCGCGCCCGCGCGTCCGGATGGGTCGATCCGGACAAAAACCCGGCCCAACGCGGGGACGCACCGCAAAAGCGGACGGCCGCGGCGTTCGGAACGAGCGCAAACCCGGCCCAAATCGGGCCGGGTTTGCGTGGCCGCGGATGGCACGCGGCGTCCTCGCGTGTCCGCCCGTCCGCGTGGCTGGCCCACTCGTCGGTGCCCCGGTCCTATTAAATGTGGATCGGGGAAGTGGACCGTCCCTATCCGGGCCCCACTTTCCACTCCGGCCGCACGCGCGAGCTCGAAGCTTCCGCGCCGCCATGGCCCCGAAGCGCGAGTTCTCGCCATCCGCCAACGACCACGAGGCCGGCAGCGGCCGGCCGGCCGCGCCGGCGCCGTTCGCCATGGGGCCGCCGGCGACGCCCGGACGCGACCGGATCTACGTCACCGTAGCGGTGGCGCGATGTTCGGGGACGCCGGCGTCCCAATGCCGTGGGGGACGTGCACCTCCCCACGGCCGGCACCCGAGCCCGGATCGGGTTCCGGTGCCGCCCATCCCGGCGTCCGGCCGCGCCCGCTACGCCGAGATCCGGAGGCGCCGCGCTCGCCGCCGGCGGACCTCCGGCAGGACCCCGCGTACGGCGACGCAAGTCCCAACCGGGACTTGTGGTTCGAGGTGGAGCACGATGCGCGGCGGCGCACGTGCTTCACATCCGCGACGGCGCGGCCTCGCGCGCGGCCGGGGCACGGCTGCTAGGCGGGCTGGCCGCCGCCCCGGCGGCCTCTACATCGGCGAGCCCGCGCCCGGCCCCAGCCCCAGCCGCGGCCCGCAGCCCCGGGAGGAGGAGAACGACCCGGAGCCGCAGGCGGCGCTCGCGGCGTCCCGCGAGCAGCAGGACCTCGACGAACCGGCCAAATGGCCGCTCCTCGCCGAGACGCCGCGCACCTCCGCGCCGGGAGGAGGCGGCCAGGAAGGCCCGGGAGGACGCCCGAGCGGACGCGTGGGCCTTCCTCCGACCGGCGCGCCGTCGGGAGGAGGCCGCTACGCGTCCGGCGGCGCTCCGGGGAGGAGGAGCGCCGGGCCGCGCGCCCGGCGGAGGAGGAGCGCCCGGCCACGCGAGCGGAGGAGCAGCTCCGACAGGAGTCCGCGCGGAGGACACGGCCGCGCAGGCCGGCGAGCCCGCCGAACGCGCACTCCGCCCGGGAAAGGGCGCAGCTGGGACCCCCGGCCGGAGTCCCCGGTGCCCTCCGGCGTGTCGAGCCGGAACAGCGCGCCGCCGCCGGGCGGCGTCGTCGGTCATCGACGCCGACGATGACGAGTACTACCGGGGGTAGTATCGCCGGCGGCCACCGCGAGCTCGCAAACCCTGGCTAGGGTTTGCTTTTTTTTAGTTTAAAGCCATATATGGCTTTCTTTTGTGTAAAATTTGCCCAAAATAGGGCTAAGTTTAATGACCAACTAGTTTAAATTTATGTTTTGTTCTTTTCCTTTTTTATTTTCATTTCTGTTTTATTTTATTACCAATGCGCCGCGTCCGCGCGTTGGGCGCAGCGTGCGACCCAAACGGACACGCGGACGCGGGCCGCTGTCCGGGTGTCCGTTCGGCCACGCAAACGGCCCAAAACGGACGGCCCAGCGCGTCCGTTTGGGTCGCGCGGTTGGAGATGCCCTTAGAGTCTTTTCGTGTTGCATTTCCTTGGAGCGATTTACACAACTTTGACGCGTGGCGTTGAGATTCTGAAATTGTTTTGCCAGAGCGCCTGTGCTCCGGTGTCCCCCCGGCAACGACGTTGGGGTGAAAAACACATGGACGGTCAAGATTACCCGATACCCCTTCGGCGTTGTGTATAGCGGGCCGCGCGGGATTCATTTGTACGGTATTCTGTACGTGTACGGGGAAGACGTGGCGAGCAACGTGGCAAGGGAGAGGAGGCGTCGGTGACGTGTAGTCAGACGTGGCGGGGGAGCGGAATCGTCGGCGAATATAAAAGCTTCCGTCTGGCACGCCCGCTGCCATTTCCCCCCGTTCCCCATCTTCTCCCTCTCCCTCACTCCGCCAAAAAACCCGCCTCCCTCTCCCTCACTCCGCCCGCCGGTAGTTTAGGTATTGGATCGTCGGCGATCCTAGATCCGTACGCGATGGAAGCAGGGGGAGCTGCCGCAGACGATGTGAAGACGGTGGCGGTGGTGGAAGCTGATCCATCGGCGCAGGCGGTTGGAGGGGAAAGCGGTGCTGGAGGGGCGGCGGTCGCTGCGAGGACCACCGCCGTGGAGTCCTCCGTCATCGGGTCGGTGGTCGTCGGCACGGTGGTGGCGGCAACGGCCGATCTGGATGCGGGCGAATCTGCTACAGGGGAGGCGATGGCGTTGCGGAAGCATCCAGCATCGCATGCGGTGATGCTGCCGCAGCCGTCAAGGTGGCGGCGGATCTTGTGGAGGAGGCTTCATCCTCCGCGGCGGTGAAGACGGTGGCGGATCTGGTGGCTGCGCCGGCTGCCGGCGACGTCAGTGAGGTGCAGGCGGACATGCAGATGGAGGTAAGTTCTATGTCCCTTCTTTTTGCTTTCGATTAAGCGGGTCTACGAGGCTAGCATGGGTGCACAGATGCATGGGGGGAGTGCCTTGGAGATGAAAATGACCTAGGAAGAACGAATGATTTTGTATGTTTTTTAATTGCTGGACATCGATGGATCTTGGGCGTAGTCCTTTTGCTGCTAAAAGTAGGAATAGGAATAGAGATATCTTGCTATGCCGGTTAATATGTAACAAAGAAATAGTTGGTACCTATGATCGAATTTTTGTTGCAACAGAGATTTTTGTAGGTTTATATTGGGTTGTGAATGCAATAAATAACCTAGCCCGTTGTATTGATTCGTGATTGATGCTGGATATGAATTGCAATATGGGTTGTAAGTGAGAAAAATACCAGCATTGTTGATTTGTTTCCTGATTTATGCTAGTTATGAGTTGCAATGTGGGTTAGAAGTAACATTTGGTGACATAAGAATTAACTTAAATTTTAGTAGACTGACAATTATTGAGACAGAAACATTAAATTGATCTCTTCAATGCTTTGTGAACTACATTTTAAAGGTTGATATCAGTAACTACATTTTAAAGGTTGATATTCATATGTTGCCTGGTACAAATAGCTTGAAATTAGCAAAATTAGTGATACATAACTTGCTTGTATGAGGATACATGTTTGCAAAGTTATGATTGAGAAAGTCATGCAACTCTGTAGCAAATTTTACCACTGTTGGGGCAGTACCAATAAGAACAAAATTAGGAAGTGAGGTCTTATGTTATTTGTTTGCAGGTTGGTGAAGGGTCGAGGAAGCGGAAGCGCGAGGAGGAGGAGCCTGTGCCTCCTCCAATCCAGGAGGAGCTAGAACCTGTCCCTCCTCCAATCCAGGAGGAGGAAGTACCTGTCCCTCCTCCAATCCAGGAGGAGGAAGTACCTGTCCCTCCTCCAATCCAAGAGGTGCCTGCTCCAGGTCTGCCTGCTCCAGCATTGGCTGCTCCACCTGTCCCTGATCCATATGCGGAGTTGGAGGAGTCAGATGGCTCCCTGGAGGTGAGTGTTGGAGATATGCCCAAGAGGCAATAATAAAAGTAGTTATTATATATCTTTATGTTTATGATAAATGTTTATATACCATGCTATAATTGTATTAACCGAAACATTGATACATGTGTGATATGAAAACAACAAAGAGTCCCTAGTATGCCTCTTAACTAGCTTGTTGATTAATGGATGATTAGTTTCATAATCATGAACATTGGATGTTATTAATAACAAGGTTATATATCATTGTATGAATGATGTAATGGATACACCCATATTAAGCGTAGCATAAGATCTCGTCATTATGTTATTTGCTATAAGCTTTCGATACATAGTTACCTAGTCCTTATGACCATGAGATCATATAAATCACTTATACCGGAAAGGTACGGTACTTTGATTACACCAAACGCCACTGCGTAAATGGGTGGTTATAAAGGTGGGATTAAGTATCCGGAAAGTATGAGTTGAGGCATATGGATCAACAGTGGGATTTGTCCATCCCGATGACGGATAGATATACTCCGGGCCCTCTCGGTGGAATGTCGTCTAATGTCTTGCAAGCGTATGAATAAGTTCATAAGAGACCACATACCACGGTACGAGTAAAGAGTACTTGTCGGGAGACGAGGTTGAACAAGGTATAGAGTGATACCGAAGATCAAACCTCGGACAAGTAAAATATCGCGAGACAAAGGGAATTGGTATTGTATGTGAATGGTTCATTCGATCACTAAAGTCATCGTTGAATATGTGGGAGCCATTATGGATCTCCAAATCCCGCTATTGGTTATTGGTCGGAGTGAGTACTCAACCATGTCCGCATAGTTCACGAACCGTAGGGTGACACACTTAAAGTTGGATGTTGAAATGGTAGTATTTGAATATGGAATGGAGTTCGAATATTTGTTCGGAGTCCCGGATGAGATCCCGGACATCACGAGGAGTTCCGGAGAATAAGATTCATATATAGGATGTCATTTTATGTGAATTAAAATGTCGCGGAAGGTTCTAGAAAAGTCCGGAAGAAACCACCAAGGAAGGTGGAGTCCACATGGGACTCCACCTCCATGGCCGGCCAACCCTAGTGGGGGAGGAGTCCCAAGTGGACTCCCCCTTAGGGGGCCGGCCACCCCCCCATATGGGAGGTGGAACTCCCACCTTTGGTGGGAGTCCTAGCTTGGCTAGGTTTCCCTCTTTTTGGAAGGTTTTGGTTCGGGTCTTATTCGAAGACTTGGAGACCAACTCTTGGGGATCCACCTATATAATGAGGGGCCAAGGGAGGGGGCCGGCCACCCCAAGACCACAACCCGGCCGCCCCCCTTGAGTGGCCGGCCACCCCCTCCCAAACCCTAGCCGCCGCCCTCTCCTCCATAGCTCCCGCGTGCTTTAGCGAAGCTCCGCCGGAGTTCTCCACCGCCACCGACACCACGCCGTCGTGCTGTCGGATTCAAGAGGAGCTACTACTTCCGCTGCCCGCTGGAACGGGAGGTGGATGTCGTCTTCATCAACAACCGAACGTGTGACCGAGTACGGAGGTGCTGCCCGTTCGTGGCGCCGGAACCGATCGTGATCAAGATCTTCTACGCGCTTTTGCAAGCGGCAAGTGAACGTCTACCGCAGCAACAAGAGCCTCATCTTGTAGGCTTTGGAATCTCTTCAAGGGTGAGACTCGATATCCCCTCGTTGCTACCGTCTTCTAGATTGCATCTTGGCTTGGATTGCGTGTTCGCGGTAGGAAAATTTTTGTTTTCTATGCAACGTTATCCTACAGTGGTATCAGAGCCGTGTCTATGCATAGATGGTTGCACGAGTAGAACACAATTGTTTTGTGGGCGTTGATGCTCTTGTTATCTTTAGTTGAGTACTTTGCATCTTTATGGCTGTTATCACCAGAATTTGACCGAGTCAGAGGTGGGCCGCGATCAGGATGGACTTGAAGAATATACATGGAAGAAATGCGTGAATCGGCCTTTTATACCAGGTTGGGCTTAATTGCCCGTGTATCTGTAACATATTAGATCGCATCTTAGTTTAGAAGTTAGAATCTTACCCGTGCACGGTTTGGTGCACGCCCACATTAGAAAGTCCGCTGGACTATAAATATGTATCTAGGGTTTATGGAATAAACAACAACCAACGTTCAACCACAAACAAATCTCGGCGCATCGCCAACTCCTTCGTCTCGAGGGTTTCTACCGGTAAGCACCATGCTGCCTAGATCGCATCTTGCGATCTAGGCAGGACAAGCCTGCCCACGTTGTTCATGCGTTGCTCGTACTGAAGCCTCTTTGATGGCGAGCAACGTAGTTATCTTAGATATGTTAGGGTTAGCATTGTTCTTCATATTACATGCTGTCGTAGTGCAACCCTTGCATGTCTAGCCGCCCTTACACCTATCTTAGGTGTAGGGGCGGCACCCCGCTTGATCATAGTTTAGTAGATCTGATCCGTTACGGTTGCTCCTTGTTTCCTCAAGGATTAGTTTAACATCCGCAATAGTTAGGCCTTACAAAGGGTTGGAGGATCCAGCGGCGTGTAGGGTGGCGTTTGCTAGCCCTAGAAAGGATGTTCCGGGATCAACCTCGTGTTGGTTTTTAGGCCCTGTCTAGGATCGGCTTACGGTCACCGTGCGCGAGCGCGAGGCCCAATCGTGAGTAGGATGATCCGATTATGCGGTGAAAACCCTAAATCGTCGTAGATCTAATCAGCTTTATCTTGATCAAGCAGGACCACCATATATTCGGACACCTCGTCCGAATCATGGGTGGATCGGCTCTTTGAGCCGATTCACAGGATAACCTGAGAGCCGATCGAGGCTCGTATTTAACGTTTACGTGTGTGCCCTGCAGAAACTAAGCGAGGCATCATCCACACCTTCCCGACCAGGTATAGGTCGGGTGGCACGCCCTTGTGATAAACATCGGACGTGTGACCGAGGAGGCTTTGCGGGCCGTCGCTCCGAGGGACCGGGGCCAGCCCGCAGCCCTAGTTGTTCCCGGCTCTACCGTGTTGCCCGTCTCTGCCCGCCAGGGGGTTTCTGACGTCAACACATTCTGGCACGCCCGGTGGGACGACCTTCGACATCCACAACATCACCATCTACATCCGAGATGGTGGAAGACACTCCGGTCATGTACGAGGATCTGCCTGATGAGCTCAAGAAGAAACATGACGAGATCAAGGCAACCCTCGAAGCCGAACTCATCGGCTCTTTCCACCGAACCCGCTCCCATGGCGTCAGGTGGAAGGGTTTCACACCTGAAGGCGCACTCGATGGAGTGGACCTTTCCGCCCCGTCAGAAGAACGCACCAGGTCGCTGCGGCAGGAGATCAACTACGTGGTGGCTCATTCGCTGCACCAACACTCTGAGAGCCTGGTGAACACTTTGGAGCGTATCGCTCTGCGCGTCGTCCAGGAAATCATGAGCCACCGGTATTCTCCATCGGGACCAGCTCTGGGGACCTTCAAGGGAGAGATGCCGCTCCAGCCCCAGCCGTTCGCATGGGCAGCACCGGAACTGCCGAACTCATCGGCATACGTCGTCTACAAGATTGGTGGTGATCCTAGTGACTACCAATTCCTACCCGAGGCACCCAAGGAGATCCCGCACGGATACGCGTGCGCATACGTACCGGACCGCAACGCCCGGGCACTCTCGAACCAGGCTGCAATATCGAGGGCCTCCGGAATGGCAGGAGGAACGTCGAGAGCCGATCCCGAGAAGCAATCGTGGCTAGCTAAGTACGCCACTCCGACAAACCTCCAAAGCCCAGCTCCCGCGAGTTGGCTTAGAACCGAAAAGCAAGCATGGCTGGTTAAGTATGCCACCCCGGCGAATCTTCGTGGTTCGACACCTTCAGCCATCACGAGCGGATCAGATTTGTGCAATTCTGAAAGATCGGCTCGGCATGATGCCGAAAAGGAAGACGTTCGGCTACACCAAGCCGTACCCCAATGACTACGAACCGATCCCGCTACCACCCAAATATCGGCTCCCGGACTTCACGAAGTTTAGTGGATCGGATGGTTCCAGCTCCATCGAGCATGTGAGCCGATATTTGGCACAGCTCGGGCACGATCTCGGCGTCGACGAGTTGCGCGTGAGGTTCTTCGCACAGTCCCTCACAGATCGGCTTTCGGGTGGTACACATCGCTACCACCGAACTCCATTCGGACTTGGAAGCAGCTTGGAAGAACAGTTCCATGAGCAAGTATCACTCGGAGGCTTCCGACGTTGGTATTGCCGATCTAGCGCAAGTACGACGAGCGCGGGGAGACAAGTGTCGAATACGTCCGAGTGCTTCAGACCATTAGGAACCGATGTTTTTCGGCTCATATAAGCGAAAAAGAAGCAATCGAGTTGGCGGTGGTGGGTCTCTCATCATCAATCAAGGACGTGGCCTCCCAAGCGTACTACCCTTCGTTGGCGCACATGGTGCGTAGCTGTCGCATATGAACAAGCCGCCACCCAGTATGTTTACCGGGACAAATTCAAGCGTGCGGTGACCTTGGTTGAGGCAGTACAAAGATGAAGGTGCTATGGGAGATCGGGAGGTAGCAGTGGGCTGAATGGACTCGAGCGACAGGCCCCGTGACCTGCAAATGGGTGAAGCCACAAGGCCCTCCAAAAGGGTTCGACTTCGACGTGACCAAGACCGAACAGTATTTTTGATCTCTTACTCACGGAGAAGCATATAAAGGTACCCGAAGGCCACAAGATCCCCACGGCACAGAGCCGAACGGAAAGCCATACCGCAAATGGCATAACACGTTCTCCCACACCACCAACGACTGCAGGGTGTGGCGGCAACAGATCCAAATGGCGATAGAAAATGGACGGTTGATTTTTAACCAGTACGCCATGAAGGTCGACACACACCCCTTCCCCGCCGTAAACATGGTGGAGTATACTTACCACGGAGGGTGTCAGCCGGATTTCTCGTGCAAAATCAATATGGTAGATCTTGGACACCACGCTGGCAAGGATGGAGATGAGGGCAGCTGCTCTCATAGCAAAGATACAGAGGAAGCCGCTCCACGCGATCGGCTCCGCCAAGATGGCAAGCGCTACGTAACAGAGGGAGAAGTGAAGAACATAAGATATCAGCGACCTCTCTCTGATCACCTCCTCAACAAGTATGTGAGTCAGTACGACCAACGCCGACGGTCCAACGATGATGATGAAAGAGATCGTCCGGCTAGAGAAGCCGAAGACATCGTCGGCATAATCGCGATGAGGAGGAGCACGAGCGTTGTGCCAAGGAAAAGGCAAGGGAGCAAAACGACAAGGACAGCACCGGGATTGTCCCTTCTTCAGCACTCGCTGGGATTCAGGAATGAGCCGATTGCCAACAATCGGCAATTGCCCGGAATGCAACCGGAAAAAGAAGGAGGCAGCCAACGTGTCCGTGTTCGGGCGCTTAGGACCTCTCCCGCCACAGCAGCAAACGAGCTGAGTCCCCTCGGTTGAAAGATCTCGAAGATTCGAAGACGAGGGAGAAGAAGAAGACAGGTATCACCGGCCAAGGTGGTGCCCCGATGGACTCAGCCGCTCCCGTAAACGCAGGGTTCAACGATTGCGCGGCCCGGAAGAAGCCGAGAGGGTATACTTGCATACATTGAGGAAGGCAAGGCCTGATCTCGGCTGCGAAGGTTCAGCCGAACCCTGGATGAAGAGGGTCGTCCACGGAAAATGGAGTGGCGCCCTAAGCAAAGGAAAGCCGATGACGAAACATCGGCTGGCACAAACATGGTGCTCGTTCTTCCGACGAAGCTTAGTGCTCCACGATTACACGATGCACTCAAGGTGGGCGACAGCAAGCGCACCAACATGATGAAGTCAGAGATTGGGCTGGTTTTATCTACCGGCCTGAACGAGTAGCAAGAGCACGTCAATGAGCGAACGTGGCGAGGCTGATCCTTGTGATCGGCCCCAAAAATTTATGAAGGGACATTACAAAACCTTCCCCGAGCAAGCAAACGTGGAGGCCGATTCCAGCAATCGGCCAAAATTATCCTCACCAACCAT
>NC_061513.1:72935341-72972571 GCF_022539505.1 Lolium rigidum | reverse complement strand
TTAAGACTTTCACTTCGCGATTGCTTTTCATACCAAGCGAACCCTCGGATAGGTACGCCGCTGCCCATAATCTCCTCTTCTTGTACATTCTTTTCAGCCAAGTTTGTGTTTTCTCCGTCTGCCATTTCACGGATAAAGCGTGCCATCTTTCCTCGAATATATCCGGTGTGGTCGTGTAATACAAGAGAGCCCGAAACTCACTCAACGACTTGAAACTTAGGTGCCGAGCCATGTTCTTTTCAACGTGCCATGAACAAATACGGTGCGGCTCGCTCGGAAACACACTTCGAATAGCTCTAATCATCGCACTATCGGCATCGGTGATTATTGACTTGGGTTTCGCTGCAACATAGCTTTCAAAAAAGTCTTCAGTACCCATACATATGTGCGTTCCTTCTCATCTGATAAGATGGCACACGCAAAAACGGTCGTCCTCCGGTGATTGTTAATTCCAACAAACGGAACAAATGGCATACCATATCGGTTCATCTTATATGTCGTCGTCGAACACAAGTACGTCTCCATAATCATTGTAATCCTGCCGGGATGAGCATCACACCAGAACAAGCTTTTCAAAGCGACATTTACTATCAACGGCGTACTAAAAAAGTCGGCAAACTTCTTCCTCCGGTTCTCCATCATGGCAATGGCTGAGCTAGCATCACCACCGCAAGTAACTTTCTCTTCTCCCCTGCGAGCACATGTTGTACAAGTCCTTCCTCGTAAACCCAACAATGGTGTACCGACCATACTTGCTGAGGAAGGTATCCATGATCACATGCTTCCTAACCCCAGCTGCTGCCAATGCTAATATCTCCGCTTTACGGAAATCTTTTATCCTCCTATGTGACCATAAAAATGGGCTCTCGCTCGGTTCTGCACACTTATGACTGTGCTTGTAAACAAATTTTGCAACTCGCCAAAGCCCCGAACCTCTATCAACCTTCACATCAGACTCCGCTTTACAATTGCAACGTGACAAAGGTCTCAACCTACGGGTGCGGTTGTCCATAGTCAGAAACTTTCTTACACTGAATCTCTCTTGTCGAGCATATCCATTATAAAAAGTATAAGCAGCTGCCTCAGACACAAATGTCTTCTCCATTACCTCCCAGTAAAACTTTCTCTTATCTTCTGTATCACTCTCATCTTCATCCCCTGATCCATTTTTTTCTTACCAACTGATTTCACATGCATGCACAATTTGATAACATTGAAAACATAATTTTTTTTAACGCCATGTCCGCGAGTCATACAACGAATAAATTCAAAAAACTTACATGTCTTCTTCTAACAGGTTCTTCTATAGTCTCCAAGTCTGAATCACCGTAATAGTCGTAAGAAGAACTCTCACCAACTAAGACCTGACCAAACAAGAAAGATTAACGGTCATGTCACGACGACATAAAATGCATTGTTCTGTTATTAAATTTAAATTAAACATACATATGACCTAATAAAATTAAAATGCATACCTCGTCAACAAAACCAGAGTCCAATCTCTCGTCATCAGCTGGCTCGTCCACATCATCAATCTGAATCTAATGCATTTTAAACCATGTCAACATCAATTCCATATTTTTATGCAATCAGACATTTATTACTACAAACTCACATTATCAGTGTCAACATCTTCTTCTTGCTCTACATTTTCATCTTCTAGATCAACACCATCTGCATCCATCTATTAACAAAAATAAGCACAATCAGTATTTAACAATTTACATGCAAGTACTAAATAAAACTAGTAGTTCCGTTTCACTCACACTTTCGTCGACATCATCGTCTCCAGAAGTTTGTTCATCTTCAGGAGGTGCATTATCGTTGGCAGACGAAATATTGAATTCCTCTTCATCCGTATTTCACTTGTCGTACTCCATTGAACTTGCACTCAAATCTGAAACGTCCATCGCCTGTTCAAAGTAACAACCAAATAAGTACATCTCAAAAAAGGAGCTCCAAACCCAAACCCTAACATCAACCAAATCATGAACATGCAATTAGTTTTTACAATCAATTACCTACCAGGAACCAACAATGATCCGCCAAACCCTAACGCCGCTTGTAGCAGCAGGAACAACCCGCGTGCGATCCTTGCCCAGCCTCCTCGTCGCCGGATCCGCCTCCCGCCTCCCGCCTCCACGTCCGACCTTGCCCAGCTTCCTCGTCGCCGGATCCGCCTCCCACCTCCACGATACCCAGCTCAGCTCTCGGAACGAAACCGCCCTGCGCTACGCCTTGTCGTCCCAACGTCGCCGTCCCTGCCGTCTCCCTCCCGATGGACAGAACCTTCCAAACCCTAACGAGGCCCAGCAATGGCGCACACGAACGAAACCGCCCTGCGCTAGCTACGCCTTGCCGTCCCAACGTCGTCGTCCCTGCCGTCTCCCTCCCGATGGACAGAACCTTCCAAACCCTAAGGAGAACCAGCAATGGCGCACACGCAAGGATTCAAGTAATTTCCCCGTAACCACCGCCTATCGCCGGCATCAAATCCACGTGATTGACGTAGTTTTCGGGTCCAACTCCGATTCTAATGCCGTGGGGCCGGCGGAAACCGTCATCACCAAAGATACGTACAATATCTACGTGGCATCCGATCATCTATGTGGAAAATGACGTGGAGTATAATTATACGCCACTAATACGACCTCACCGTCTCGAACGGGTATCCCACCTGAACGTCGTTCGCCAGGGGGGGACACCGGAGCACACCCCTTGCCAGAGAGCCAAGCGATGGATTAATTTCGTCTAGAGGCCAAATTTATCAAAATGTTACACATATGTTGCTCACCTGGCTAATCTGGGGCAGAGGGGGAGCGAGGAAGGTCATTTAATGTGTGCCGGTACCAAAACATGGTCTTTTTCAAAGGAGACTCCGTAGAGGGGTTTTTTTTTACGAATCTTACCCATGCACGAAATTAGTTCCTTGTCTAATCTCTTGGTAAAACGGTTTCGAAATCTAACCCTTGAATTCAGCGCTATCGTGAATAGAGCTGAAATTGTGCAGGCCGACGCTAAGAAAAAACAACACGGAAGCCATTGCCCTTGGCGCTGACCTCACTTCGCGGCCATGTGGCTTGGTGCCAACCTGCTTCTGCGGTACTGTTTTTTCTTTGCATCGACCTTCACAACTTTTGTTCTACAGTATTCTTGATGGCGCCAAATCTAATTGTCAGATTGCAAAGTATTTTCGACTAGGAGTTTAGGTTCGCCAAGAAAAACACGAGGCATCTAACAGCTTAAGGCCCTGTTTGTTTGGGCTTCTGCTTCTGCTTTTGGTGCTTTTAGAGGCCTAAAAGTGGAAGCTCAAACAAACAACGGAAAATGGAAAAGCGCTGTGAAGAAGCGCTTGCGCCAAATGAACTGAACGAGCGAGCCGAACGGAAAGCTAGCCCAGGGGTGCTTTCCCCCGCTTCTGCTGCTTCCCGAGTTGCAGCGGACGGAACTACCCTTGATACTTCAAAATATTTGCAAAGAAACTGCCACTCCCGACCTCCCCCGTTTCCTCTTCTCGTTCTGGACCAGCCGCCATCCCTCTCCCCCGACCCGCCGCCCTCCTCCTCCCGCGACGCGCCGCCCTCCTCCTCCCCCGACCCGCCGCCGTCCTCCTCCTCCTCCCGCGACCCGCCGCCGCCCTCCTCCTCCCGCGACCCGCTGCCCTCCTCCTCCCGCGACCCGCCGCCGTCCTCCTCCTCCCGCCTCCTCCCGCGACCCGCCGCCGCCCTCCTCCTCCCGCGACCCGCCGCCGTCCTCCTCCCGTGACCCGCCGCCCTCCTCCTCCCCCATCTCTGTTCCCGGCCGCGTCGACGACGGGTGGATCTTGTCTCCTTCGGCCGATGTCCTCTCCGCTCCGCAAGGACGCGTTGACCTCGCCGACAATTTGCTCCAGATTCACGTCTGACGCAAGTCCTCGCTGCTGGCCAAGTCCCACTATCTCCCCTTTTTTGATTTTTTTGATTTTCTGTACAAGGATGATTCCAAATTTTGAGATATGTGTGTATAGATCTGTGTGTATGATAGTGTATTCAGTGGGAATAAAATTCTAAACATTAGTAACCCAAATGCCAAAAGCTAAACTAAATTCTAATCAAACACTGAAAAATTATTTCAATAAAATCGTATTTAAAATTATTCTAGCAAAAAAGTTAATTAAGGAAATTTGGTTATTAATGGTAATTATGTAATAAAACTGTTGGAAATAGTTAATTTCTTTCAGATAAGCATTTATACAACATCTTCAGTACCTAGGGGTATTCCAAACATTTCATTTCTAAAATAAACAGCAGCAGCTATAGAAAACGCTCCTGCCAAACATCAAATCTACCTACTCCGACAATTACTTTCGCATTGCTTTTCACTATTCACCAATTGACAAATGTACTCAACAATGCTGCAGCCCAAGCAAACAGACCCAACCCTCGGACTGGTTCTACTGGTTGCTGGCCCACCCACTTGGCGCACGCAGCACCATCCAGTAGTAAAGCCTCGTGCTACTAACTGCCAGTCTGCTACCAACGCGAAGCCCCGGAACGAACCAAACCATCCGTGGCCACCCTCGCCGACGGCCGACCGCAGCCGCTGCCTACAAAATAGAGCGCACCCCGGCTCACCGTTTACGTTTCGTCCCCTTCCCCTGTCTGCGCATCTGTCACTGTGACCTCAGTCTGCTTGCGCGGCGGAGTGGGAGCGAGAGATGGCGAGCCACTTCGTGCTCAACACCGGCGCCAAGATCCCCTCCGTGGGGCTCGGCACCTGGCAGTCCGACCCCGGCGTCGTCGGCGAGGCCGTCTACGCCGCCGTCAAGGTCCGTCTCACCACAATGCCCCCTCTCGTCCCCTTTTCTTTTCGTTTCTCTCTTCCCCATCTCCGATCCTGCCCGTGTGGCTGTCCTTTTGTGGGAGAATGCCGGCGAATCAGTGTGTGATCTCCTCCTCAATTAAATCGTGCAGGCAGGGTACCGGCACATCGATTGCGCCAGAGCCTACAACAACGAGAAGGAGGTAACTCGATTTCTCCAAAGCTTTGTATCACTCATGCAGTTATCTCCTGTATTTTTTTTCAACCGGGCTAATCCTCTTTTCCGTTAGTTAATTATTCGTGCACAAATTGCGTGCTTGTTTCTGCAAACACGATCCTAGCACAACAAAAGAAGAACATAACATCTGAATATTCATATGTCCAATCTGCATACATCTGGGCGTAATGAGAAATTGCTTTCTGTCCATCCATTTGACAAAGGGAGTACTAGACCAGTGATCTGGTTTAGAAAGAGTCCACGACCATGTACTTCTTCCAGAAAAAAAGGAAAAAGAAACTGGTTTAGAAAGTAGGAGTGAACAATTTGGACTATACTTTAGAGCACACGTGCTAAATTGAGGTGGAAATCAGAACTTGTACTAGTCCTGATGTTCAAGTTGAGTAACGAATAACAAAACCACACTTTTGGACTATCCAGGTGGGCTTGGCTCTGAAGAAGCTATTTGAAGAGGGTGTAGTCAAGCGTGAGGATCTGTTTATCACCTCCAAGCTATGGTAAGGCCAGATCTCTGGTGACCCTCCTATAGTTTTGTATCTTCTTCATACTTCGTGTCTGACTGATTGCTTGTAATGGCCATGTTTTTTTCAGGTGTGGACATCATGCCCCAGAAGATGTTCCTGTGGCACTTGATGAATCCCTGAGTGACCTGCAGCTTGACTACTTGGATCTTTACCTTGTAAGTTGTATGCATCTTCCTGTTCAGGAAATATAGTTCATTATGCTACTTGCTCATTTATGCTTCCTCAATCTTTGAGTAATCAGCTATATGTATCACATGTGATTCTCCAATCCATTTTAGTATTGGCTGGTATTGTAACTATAGACTTCTACTGACTAAAAAAATCTTAAGGTTACTTTTATTGTTCATTTTGTAATACATCTGTCTAACTTCTGAGCTAAATAATTGTTCTTAGAAAGGGTCGGCATGTTGTTTGCGTGTAATGTCAGATATAAAAAAAAATAACTGCATTACTTTTTTTGTAGATCCATTGGCCATTTAGTGTCAAGAAGGGATCCAGTATTAGCAACCCTGAAAATTACGTAACACCTAACATCCCAGCTACATGGGGAGCAATGGAGAAGCTACATGATGCTGGCAAAGCTCGTGCAATTGGTGTGAGCAACTTTGCATCGAAGAAACTGGGGGACTTGCTTGCTCTTGCTCGCATACCTCCAGCTGTTGACCAGGTGGAGTGCCATCCTGGTTGGCAGCAAACTAAACTCCATAGCTTCTGCCAGTCAAAGGGTGTTCACCTCTCTGTAAGTCTGCTATCTAACTGTATTTTCTTGCCAGTCAAGGTGCTGGCTTGTGAATTTACTTCTTTGGAAAACCTGGTGTGTGTGCTTATAAATCGGCTTGTGCATTTTGCAGGCGTACTCACCACTAGGTTCACCTGGATCAACATGGATGAATGGTAATGTCCTTAAAGAACCTGTTGTCATTTCAATCGCAGAGAATCTTGGCAAAACTCCTGCACAAGTAGCGCTGCGCTGGAATATTCAGATGGGTCACAGTGTACTCCCAAAGAGCGTGAGTGAAGATCGTATAAAGCAGAACTTTGATGTTTATGACTGGTCAATTCCGGATGACTTGCTTGCGAAGTTCTCTGAGATTAAGCAGGTGAGTTATGCTACTTTGTTTTGGTTTTTTGGTCAACTTTTAGCTTTGTTTTGTCTTTGCAGACTTCTTTTACCAGATGGGAGCTATCTAATTTAATTGGGAGAAAAATACACTGATGTTTGATGTCAAATTACAAATCTATATACAATAAACTGATGAAATATCACATTAAGTAGCATTTCTACATTTGCAGTCTTAAAAGTTTATATCTTCGTTCCATAGCTTCAGTGCCAGGATACTCATATTGAAATGTTCTCTTATCCTTGGTCGTTCCAATTCATAGAAACATGTGAGCAATAATATAGTGAAATGATCCGCAGGTTCAGGTTTATATAATAGCATAAGCGATGGTTATGTGCTCCCTTTATTTCACTGTGGTGTGTGCTGTGGCACCCAGCCGCTGAGTCTGGATGTGCTTTTTCTTTAGTTTCTCCTTATGAAAGAAGTAGCTCCCTTCTTTTTAAGAGAACATCACTGATAGAACCAAATGTCCACTTTACTATCAATTGGTTGTTTGTTGCTACATGAGCTTATCAGGACAGTATTGTTTGCTGTTGTTGAAAACAAACAACTTCAGTTTGCTGATAGCTCCGTTCGTTTTAAGAGAACATCACTGATAGAACCAAATTTCCACTTTACTATCAATTGGTTGTTTGTTGCTACACGAGCTTATCAGGACAGTATTGTTTGCTGTTGTTGAAAACAAACAACTTCAGTTTGCTGATAGCTGTGTTCTTTTTAAGAGAACATCACTGATAAAATCAAATTTCCACTTTACTATCAATTGGTTGTTTGTTGCTACATGAGCTTATCAGGACAGTATTGTTTGCTGTTGTTGAAAACAAACAACTTCAGTTTCCTTTATCAGGATAGTTTTGTTTGCTGTTGTTAAAAAGCGATACATGTCAATTGTCAAGTCTGTTCCCCGATGGCCTGATTAGTGAATATGCATTTTCATGTGTCCACACCAGTTTGAGTGCAGTGCAGCAGTTATTCCTGACTTGCCTTTTTTTTGTTTGTTTTTGTCATGTTCAGACTAGGCTGCTCATGGGCAACTTCATCGTGAACAAAGACAGCATCTACAAGACCCACGAGGAGCTCTGGGACGGGGAAATTTAGGACTGTTCCCGGTGTTGATTCAGGGGACCTTGGTACACAGTCGCTTGTTAAATTGTTATGTATTGTCAACTATGCGCTTAACAAGCATATGGCTCAGACAGTTCCGTTGGGAATTATTCTCTAGACTGCATGCATTGCTCCTCTAGGTTAAGGAATATGTGCTACGACTATGTATTTATCCAAGCTCGTTACTGTCATCCGCATTATTTGTTTCGTGTTGCTCGTTTGTTTGCCAGAGAAGATGCAAAATGTATCAACTCTGTGTTGCCAGAGAAGATGCAAAGCAATAAATAAAATTAGGGTCTATCTCTAGCTCTCGCTTGACAGACTAGATTAGTTCTGAACAATTTTGTTATCAGATACAACCCACTTACAACTCAAAATATTCAGTTGCAATCAACTTGCAACTCATACGACCACCAGATGGATATTTTTTACCACGGTAATTCTTTTCGTCAGTTGCAACCCACTTGCAACTCGTTGGAACTCAAAATACTCAGTTGCAATCCACTTTCAACTCACAAGACTGCTAATGAACATTTTATTTGACTGCATGAACATTTTTTTCTCAGTTGCAACCCACTTGCAACTCAAAAACAACCCACCTACAGCTCATAGGAATGCACGAATCACAAAGAAAATCAAAAGGCTATGGAGATAACCAAGCACTAACTAAATCTCAGATGAGAACTAGCAAAACCGATAAAATTGCAGTTGTCTTAGCACAGTAAATGTCAGCAAAATATGATCAAGGGTAACATCGTTTCATTTTTTTACCCGTGGAGCGGACGCGGATTTTTGGCTCTCGGGTGCGCCAGAACCCGTTTTCAACAATAAATTTCTAACAAATACTAAAATTAATTATAAAAAATCGGCATAAATCATGCGTGTAGATAATGTAGTTAGGTATGGGCATGTCAAGTACATTATAAGAAGTACACGTAAGTATAACAAAGTTCAGTTTTCTCTTTTTTTTGTAGGTCACATACGGTCGTATTTTTTCTTGAAAATTTGCACAGGCAAGTATCAAGGTGGCATATACACGCGTGAATTATTTCAAAATTTTCTAAAATATTTAAATCGCATTTTTCAAAAAAAATTGAAGCCGGGTGCGCTGGCACCCAGGTGCTCCACCATATTTTCGCCCGTGGAGCTCACTAGATTCATTCCATATATAGATAGGATGACGTCTGACGTGACGTGCAGCTAAAAGAATGCGCTTGAGCTTAGCGTAAATGTTCAATGACATGCGGGTCCCGTGGCCGCATCTCGTTGGGCTTAGCACGCCGGGTTTGACTGGTATGATCGGGACGCGTCCCCGGTCGCCTGCCTAGCCGGCGGCTATCGCTTTGCATCTTCGAGCTCGCGTCCCGCTTTTGTTTTCTTCCTTGGCGAAAGGAAGCGCCATCTCCCCATCCGTGTGACCGTGTCACGCTCGCGGCGGCCGGCGGCGCGAGAGAGAGAGAGAGAG
Source organism: Lolium rigidum (assembly GCF_022539505.1). Classification (NCBI taxonomy): domain Eukaryota; kingdom Viridiplantae; phylum Streptophyta; class Magnoliopsida; order Poales; family Poaceae; genus Lolium; species Lolium rigidum. The sequence goes on along the minus strand of NC_061513.1, from coordinate 72,963,319 downwards.
GGGGAAGAGGGTGCAAAGCAAGCAGCCAGCAGTCGGAGGATGGCCGCCGCCCACTTCACGCTGAACACCGGCGCCCGCGTCCCCTCCGTGGGCCTCGGCACCTACCAGGCCGCTCCGGGGGTCGTCACCGACGTGATCGGCGCCGCCGTCAAGGTCTTTGCCTTACCTGCACGCCCACTCACCGTTCTCAGCTTGTTTACTGACTTACATGCATGTTTTGCTTGCTATCGGCGCTATGGTGATGGCAGGCAGGGTATCGGCACATCGACTGCGCGCCGATGTACAAGAACGAGAAGGAGGTTAGTTGGTAAACAACCTGTAAATCACACGCTACTACTGCAATTGTACATCTTTGATTTACGAGTAGCTTTGTGTGTTGTTAGATTGGTGTTGCTCTGAAGAAGGTCTTGGACGATGGCGTGGTCAGGCGAGAAGACCTTTTCATCACGTCCAAGATATGGTAACAGAGTCCTTTTCTAGTAACTTATTCTGAATATTCGAATGTGTAGATATTGCTTCGGATTAGTCCTTTCCCTTCCTCTAGTGACAACTAGAGAATCAAACTCTGTACAGGTGCAGTGATCTCGCGCCAGAAGACGTTCCATCTGCGATCGACAATACGCTGGAAGATCTGCAGCTGGATTATGTGGATCTGTACCTAGTAAGCTAGTCATGATCACGTAAACGATACATTTGATTGCCGTCTTCTTCCTGCTGACTAGTGATTCCTCTGGTGTCTCTGCAGATCCACTGGCCATTCCAGGTTAAGAAAGGCACCGAGATCTGCCCCGAGAACTTTGTCCAGCCTGACATACCCAAGACCTGGCAGGCAATGGAGCAGCTCTACGATTCAGGCAAAGCTCGCGCGATCGGCGTCAGCAATTTCTCCTCCAAGAAGCTGGGCGATCTGCTTAGCGTCGCCCGTGTTCCTCCGGCCGTCGATCAGGTCGAGTGCCACCTCGGCTGGCAGCAGGCGAAACTAAGAGCGTTTTGCCGCTCCAATGGAGTTCATCTATCAGTAAGTTTGCATGTGTTTCCGAGATTAATTACCTGGCTTGTTACACTGGGAGTGTTGTGGTCACATGCTTTCGATCGACAGGCTTATGCACCCTTAGGTAGGATGAAAGACGTCGCCAGTAACCCGGTGGTGTCGTCGATAGCCGAAAGCCTGGGAAAAACTCCGGCGCAGATTGCTCTGCGCTGGGGTCTTCAGCAGGGTCAGAGTGTGCTTCCCAAGAGTGCCAACGAATCGAGGTTGAAGGAGAACATTGATCTGTTTGACTGGTCTATTCCTGAAGAACTGTGCTCCAAGCTTTCTGAAATCAAACAGGCAAGTACTCAACATCTCAGTTAGTTGTCTGAGCTTTTGAGGTGCAGAAAATGTTTCCATTTCTTGCTACAATGTTGACATTTCCTAATGTGCATTTCATAAGATAAACCTATTGCTGGTTAGTTTATCGTTACAATGATTAAGCATACCACTATCAGCCTGACTGCATTTATTATAGACCTTATAGAAGTTTTACTGATGCATGTCTTCTTCATTGCTCATTCTGAAACAGGCTAAGCAAATCAAAGGAGATTCATTTGTACACCCGCAGAGCGTTTACAAAACCTACGAAGAGCTCTTCGATGGAGAAATCTGAAAGAAGACAGCACTGATGTCAAACTGAAGGAGAAATCTAACAAATGATGAGCAATTATCGAAGGCTAATAAAAAGTGGATAGTTGGATAAACAGTACTTGTAAGAAGAGGCTGCCATATCTCCCTCCATCAGTTAGTTAGCTGCAACCGACAGCGTAGCAAATACACTGCAATATGATATGAGACAGTTCATAACTTCATATCAAGGTTTTCTTAAGTACGCAAATAAAAACCTGCAAATGAAAACAATCAAGTTAATTAAGCGAAGCGTGCCTCCACATCACAAGTACAAAAAGATACAGCTTACTGTAATTCCTCCATACTGCTCTGCATTCCTCTCTGAATGTGTTCAGACTTCAGACAAGCTTTGAGATTAGGTGTTCTGAAGCACCCCTAAAAAAAGGTGTTCTGAAGCTGGCGTGGATCAAGGTTTATCCAAAAGAAACAAAATACACTTGTTTTCTGGGTGAATTCTAACTCAAGCTTTTGAAAACTGAGGACAACTGGTAGCATATGGAGCTAGGTGTTCAACCAACCTGCATACAAGAGCAGGAAAAGTACCACCGAACTTGGCCAGAAAAATGAAATAATCTTTTTATAATTGGTCGACCACAAAGGACATGGCTGAGATATCACTGAAAACAACTAAAAGATAGACTTCTGAGATACCTAATAAGAGGACAACAAAATAAAAGAAAACTGAGGAAATGAGATCATCACTTAATGGGTGATCACATATCAGCCACTAAATGTTGTGAAAATTTTCTGATAGTCCTGGAGACTTAGACACTGAGAACTAAGTGCAAAACTACTATATAAAGAATCAGAAGTAATCGACAACCATCATCCCGGTAGAAATACTCCCCGTATGCTAAAATTTAGTGCATATTAATTTTTTGAGAAGTTCAATGATAAAAAGTTTGACCAAATATGTAGAAAAATATACAAACAACTACACCATCAATTCAACATTAGAATCATGATGAAATATACTTTCATATATATGTATTCGATGTTGTAGTTGTTATTACTTACATCGCTTGACTTTGGAAAAACTAAAATGCTATTTTACCATAGAGGGAGTTTGACATGTTACTATTTTCCCTAATGTTGTATCACCTTTATGTTAACTTTCGAGTCTAATAACTGGTGTACTTTAATGAAAAATTTCCCTAATATTTAAGACGATCCTCCTTGCTCAGGTGGGCTCACTTCGCTAGATGGGCCAAAGATAGGTTTGGCTCGAGAGAAAAATAAAAGGAAAAGAGTTTAGAAAATAAATGTAGGTTGACCCAATCAGGTGGAGATAGATAATGGGCTCGAATTGACCCATGAAATTTTTTGAAAAATCTGAAGTCTTTTTTTTGAAATATCTGTCAATTATCTATATTCCAAATCCTTTCTGAAAATTTTACGAAATGTGTAATTCTCAAGCTAGCTTCCTATTTAGATTGTATATAGATATGTATCGAAACATTTATGATGTTTCTGAGCTATGGGTAGTTCTCTTTCTAAAATCCGTCCGTTTGCAACTTTTATTTATTGCACATAAATAGAATGCAACATTTTGGCAGAGATTTTAATGTATCCTTTTATCTTTGTAGAGGCAGCGACATAAAAAGGATGCGAATGATGAGGAAAATAAGACGGTGTGTGTGCTGTTTTTTATATCAATGGTGAACACATGTTATATTTATGCCACACTGTGGCATGTTGTTTGGCGACCCAAAGCACTGGTCAAATCTTTGGTTATGTTTTGGGTGTTTGATTACTACGTATTATCTTCACGATTATTTATGTCACCAAATCACAACATGGTGTACCTGATGAGCTTCTCCATTGTCTACTACCATCTTTTCTTATCGACCGTGCACCACACCACACTCATGTGACGTTCTGTATGGGCATGCAATGTGCTCATGTCATCAAATGTTTTGCCTAACCACCGAGCCCTGGGGCCACATAATGGGTAGTATATCAGACAGTCTTGTGTATTGTGTCTAAGTTTGACCATTACTTTAACAGATTAATATGAGTAGTATATCATTTGATCCGTATTTGAAAGAATTTTCCAAAGGAACAATTTACCGATACATAACTCAGACTCCATTTTTCTATTTAAGCGAAGAAGGTCATAGTACAAGAGAGTTGAGAACAATGTAAACATATATCTTGACCAATGATTATTGTGGATATATGTTGTAATCAAAATTGCAGAAATTTATATATGGTGCTACTCACACATTACCAATATAGAAATGATTGTGTATTTAGCTAGTTAGAGAAGTTTAATTGTCTGATTCCTATGGAGTCCTTTATTTATGATAGGAGTTTGACTGCACGAATCTCCAACCTTCCAATTCGTGGATTGACAGCTCCAATTGAATTCTCGGAGCATACATCAAGATAACGATTTTCACCTGATGTTTGACATTATCTATACAACATGCAATAACTTGTATAAGTGTCACACTCATGCTTCATTTGGAATACCTTTGTACCAAAATAGGCCATGCATTAAGATTATAGGTGTTCAAATGGGTTGTTCTGAAGTTATCGAACCCTCATTTCTTTCTCTGTAGGATCTTTGTTAGTATGAATTAATGAACGAAGACGAATACACCCGCTTGTTGTTGGTTCCATGGCTTGTGTTCAAACTCTTTTTGAACACCCCTAACCATGATGCAGTCCTCAATTGTAGGTTTTCTTTTCTGAGATGGTCTACTTTGTGTGTTATTTAAATGAAAATTTGATCAAGTCAAAACCTCACATGTTTTTTTATTTGTGTAGGATTGGGTCAAATCCTCATGGATGTGGTAGCTACGTTGTGCACCTGATCCTTTACAATTAAATATTACACATTCACATGGTTTTGTGTTTGTGTAGGATTAAACATGCTATAGATATTGCAGCTAATTCATATATTACTATGTTTACTTATGTTTATATACTTGACCACCAATCCTTCAAATCGAAGTGGCCATTAGGTAGTCCATTGCATTGGTCATCGGTAGTGCAAACAAGGTACATTGACTTAATGGTCCTCTTTCTATAACGAGCAGATCCACCGAGCTGTGGCATCACATATGCAGACGAAGGTTGATATCCACGTCAACTAAGTGATGGTGAGTTGTTAATGAAGCTCCTCTTGACAAGTTGGATTGAAAAATCTGGCTGGGAATTAACCTAGACACCATCCGGTATAATTTCCATTTAAGTTTTCAGTAGATGTAATATCTAGTGGATCGTGTTTGAGTGGTATTCTCACCATATCCAACACATGTCAGCCATATAACCGTGGAGCTTCCGCACTATGGCCATCATGAATGTTATTTAAAGACGTCTAGTGGATGGGCAGAGAGGTATCCAAGCTATTTGTCTTCTCAGGGACCACAACTTTCAAGCCACCAAGTTTCAATTTCCTTACTACAAAAAATGTGTTTTTGAGAGATGCTCTTCTCGTGCCACCTGGTTGCCGATGATGGTGACGTTGTACATGGTCCTATAAGTCGTCTTAGTCCTCCACCAGAGCTATGGGATATAATTCGCTTCAATGTCGAAAGCCACGCTGACATTGGGCACGTCCTTTGCCTCTTTTTTGCAAATAGATCACTAGTATTAAGAGAAACATCGAACTTTACAAAGCACCCCAATAAAAATAAAAATTACAACGAAATTCTTGAGATGCCATTCCTCTTCAACCTCCAGTCCGTGTCAACGGTGCGCCGCCGCTCCTCTCTGAGTCGAAACTTACGTGAGCTAGATGAATCATCATCACACAACAAGTTCATGGACTTAGCAGCTAGCATGTATGCATTGCTCAGAGAATAACACCTGGAAACACCATTGTATGGTGGGTAGGGTTGTGCACCCGGAAGAAATCTCTAAACCCATAGTAGCATTTTGGAAATAATTGGTGGTTGTTGCATCTCCATCTTCAGAAAAAAAACATGTGGCTGTTTTAGATGGACGTCACCTTTTGATGTAATAAGGGCATCCTTGTAATAATTGGATTTTCTATTGCCCAAGACATATGGTCAACTTCTACTGTGAGTAGATGGCGTGCACTATCCTTTATGTTCATGTTTGGAAAGGATGTCAACACAAAACAAGTTCACCCTACAATTGCTTGTTTTTACTATAATAATTATCAGGAAGTGAGTTTGATATGGTAAAGGTTACGAATAGTTTACATGTATCGTATATTGCAGTGGATGGTCTATAAGTCATTATAAGTCAACAAACTTTATCACAATCAAAATATATTGTCTACATATTCTATGGGAAGTATATATTTTGTTTGATATATATTTATTAAAATATTACTAGTATAACTAAAAACACAGGTAGGGAGGGAAATGTTCTTTCAGAGTCTGGGTTAACTGTGATCATGTCTAACGTCTCATTGATTTCACGAGTTTGTCTAGTTATTTCTAAGAAATGTAACTTATTCAACTATCATAGATCAAAAGATATGCATGCACATATATTTTAACAAAAAAAGTTACAAATTTTTTTCTTACACTCCAGTTAATTCCAATTGTACCCATTGACAAGTAGCACAATACTAGCATATATACTCCGACAACTCTATCTTAATTCATCATAGATCGACCTGACATTCTAGTTTTACATTCCTCACTTCAGCCAACTTTCTCAACATGCTTTGCACATGATGAATGAGACAACTCTAAGGGTTTATGTGAACTAGTGTTGATTCAAAGATATTTTAGGAAAACAGTGTTTTGTGTCTCATCCTATTCAGGGCATAGTAGCCATGTTTCCGAGTCGACGGGGAAGAGGGACGGGAACGTGGGACGGGGAACGGTGGTGGAGAAAAGTCGGGATTGGGAGGGGTATACATCATCAGATCGATCGTTCAATCCGTGGAACGTGATCCCAGCAATATCGGGACGGTGACTCCGGAACAATAGACGAACGGAAACCAACTAAGTTTACTTGTGAAGTTCTATAACTAGAATTTTGTGCCTAAGTATATTCTCATGGACAATACTATGGGCTTGTGGTATTTATAAGAGCAGGCCCAGGAAGATAATGTATTGGACTCTTCGGAATCAAGCTTCCTGTTTCTTGGTTTTTGGGTTGACGTTTCCAGCACCGACTCGCACCGTTCCTCTCCTCGTCCCCGACTCCGAATCCGGGACGACGTTCCCGAGTCAGGAGACGCACCACCGCGCGTACCGCGTTTCCGGCTACTATGATTCAGGGTTGTACATGTGTGCAAATTATTAATCTTGGGGAGATTCAAAATAAATATAATTATTTATACTAAACTTATATATACAAGTTTATAAGGAAATAATTTTGTACGCCCATGCATGGGTATTTTATCAATCCACATTCATATCGAATACTAGTTGATACCCCGCGCGTTGCCGCGGAATTTAGAGATGATTTTCATATATGCAACAAATAGCATGAATATTCTATGTTAATAATGCTCATTTGCATATACTGTTATGAAGTGCAAGCATATTGCCGCCTTCTATTGCTTTGTTTATTCAAGTCTTGGTGGTCAACTGTGTATCTCTTCTTGAACACATAATTGAAAATAATTTTTGATGAGAAGATTTTCTACAACTTTGCAATCCAACATGTATCTTCATCTTGTCCCTTCTTCCCGGTTCACTTTCAGTGCTGAAGAGCAATAAGTAGGAGAAAAAAATCTTAAAACTATCTCAATTATGAACCGCTGCTACATACAACGAAAGCCGGGAGATAGAAAGCGGACATGAGGATTTACCAGGACTTGGTGCTCCCACCCTATAAAGCCTGGAATGAGATGGAGAGTCGTACATACTTGCGGGCTGGTGCTAACATTCCTGAAGGTACAGAGGATTGAGGAAAGAGTTATGCAATGTGACGTGAAAATATTGAGAAGCTAGATACTGGAAAACATTGTGATACTCACATGTACATTGCAGGAACGATGATATATATGGTCAGATAAAATATTTGTCAATAGCACGTATGACCAGTACCTGTACGCCATGCTGTCATTGCTGGTAGAAATTCATTCTTGAAGTGTACGGGTATGTTAACTTTTTATATAAATACAATTAATAAAATCAAGCTCCGTATCTTGAGCACCTAATCAGATCTGAACACAGTAACATTGACCCAAAAAAATAGTCAAATCTAATTAGTTAACATAAGAGGGATTTGGGGAGCATACCATGAGATGATAGATGGATCATACGGAAATGGATCATACGGCGGCAATATAGGATATATGAGACAAAGTGAAAAGGGGGCAGCGATTACTCGTTTGAGACCACATGGAGACGCCCGATCGCTACAGATTTCCATTGATCGTGCTGGATGATGGAACACAACACAGGCTTCCCTGGTATAGCAATGGATAGGGCGGTGGCATGTGCATCCAGGAGGAGGCAACACACACACAGCCAAAGACGCTAGAAGGACTGGAAGACTCGGAAGCGGAGAGGAAAGACGATTGAAGTACCTGTAACCCATTACGGTTTATGTCGCCACTTCCTCTTCCTCATAGATGCGGGCTGCAGTATCGCTTCCTCTTCTACAGTGGGAAGGTGAGCGGGTAAGTCAGGTAGAACGGCCTGACGGTAACACTTCATATTTTTTGACAGATGCATACATCCCACAGAAGATGAGAACTGGGCAGCGCCAGGACGGACAACCATTTACCGTATATTTGAAATCCGACGGCTAGAAACAATTAAGATGATGTGGCTGCATGAGAATTCAGCTTGCAAACATTAAATGCACCATAGTGGGGATGAACTTTATAGATATTATAGATGTTGCTCGTATTGTGTAAGAAAAAATACATTTTTAACACATTGGCTTTTAAAAAAAGGTTCAAACCGAATCCTCTCAAAGTGAGAAACAATAAAAGAAAAATTGGATATCTTCTCGTATTAATTTGTGTCATTGGAATGATAGTGTGTATATATGTGTGTATGCTTACCTATCTTGATGCCTAAGCCGTATGCTAAATAATATTTAGATAGAAATTTCTAGTTTGTAGTCATGTCTACTTACAATATTACATAGAAAAAATCTAGTGTATATATGGTATTTGGGAGGATATTGTAACCAAATCAGTGCCTACCCCAGCTTGTTTGGGAAAAAACTTTGATATTGTTGTTGTATTGTAACCAAATCATTCTCATGCTAATTAGGTCAAATATGTCTAACATATATAATAGTGTGTTCAATAGTCTATTGATGGTAAAGTTACTTTCGCCTTCCGTTTTGCACTTAAGACACATCTGGTTGGTGTTGTTGTCTCACGAAGGTACGATGACATGTAGTGGCGGAGCTCATCTTCATTCATTAATTCATACTAACAAAGATCTTACCAGAAAAAAATGAGAATTCCTCAATTTGAGATCAAGCATTTGAACACCTTTAATAATCTTTATGCGGTGCCTACTTTGGTAAAAAGGTCTCTGAGACTGTATTCCTTGTAATATGTTCTCTAGAAACATGTTTTTTTACAGGTTCATACATCGTATGGCTTTTTTCTTACATGATCCAATTTGTTCGCGCTTTTAAATGAGATTTTGGTTGGGTCAAAACCTCACGGATTTTTGTTTGTGTAGGACTGACTCCAAACCTCACAGGTCCTTTACAATTCAATTCTACACACCCCACATGTTTTGAGTCTGTATGATTAAACATGCCGTGACATCTAATTCACATATACCTATGTTTTTTAAAACTTGTGTTTATATAGTTTTAAAATCATGTGGATGAAAGGGGCCATCGGGTAGTCCATTGCATTGGTATCGGTAGTGCAAAGAACGTAATAATCTTATTTTCTATAACGAGCGGATCCACCGAGCCGTGGCGTCCCATATCTATAGGCTGACATATCCACATCCACAAAGTGACGTTGAGTTGTTGGTGAAGCTCCTCTTAACACGTAGGATTGGAAAATCTGGCTGGGAATTATCCTAGACATCACCCGATACTATTTTCGTGTAAGTTTTCAGTAGTTGTAATATCCCGTGGGTCGTGTTTGAGTGGTATCCTCGCCATATCTAACACATGTCAGTTCTACAACCGTCGAGTTTCTGAATTATGGCCATGAATATTATCCAAAGAGGTCTTCAGTTTCATATACGTACTCACAGGCCACAACTTTCAAGCCACCAAGTTTCGATTTTCTTACTAGAAAGAACGTGTTTTTGTAGGATGGCATTCCATGTTTTTGTGTATCCGCAAGAGATGCTCCTCTCGTGCCACCTGGTTGCCGACGATGGTGACGGTGTACGTGGTCCTATGGCATGTCTTAGTCCTCCACCGGAGCTCCGGAATGCAATTCGCTTCCATGTCCAAAGCCACAGTAGACATTGGGCACGTCCTTTGCCTCTTTGGATACATACGTGAAGCAGATGAATCATCGCACTCCACACAAGTTCATGGACATGGCAGGTACACATTAGCCATCTGCTCAGAAAATAACACCTGGAAAAACACCATTGTGTGGTGGGTAGGGTTGTGCATCGCAAAGAAAACTCTGAAGCTGTTTTGGGGAATCATTGCATCCATGGTTGTTGCATCTTCAGAAGAGAAACAGGAAGAATAATTGGCTGTTTTGGATGGATGTCACGTGTTGATGCATCTCAGCTAGACACGTCACGGTTCTCTTGATCTCGATAACCGCGTTTGATTGGACATCACCTCTTCATGCATCTCGCCCTGACACGTCCGACCTCCTTGCCCACCTTAATCATAGGCCGTTTGTTTGGAGTTAACCTCTTGACGTCACGCATTTGATGATTAAGCATGCATGTGACAGTGTTTGGAGTTGCACGCCAGGTGGTAGGCTGGTAGCGTTAGCTAGTATGATAACGACACGGGAACAAGTGGCACGTATGCACTTCCAATGTACACTAGTGGTTACAGAAGTCAGGCTGCCAGTGTTCAGATAGCTGCATGCCAATGTACACCTGTAGTTTTATGTCTTTTTTTACGGTTCAGTTTAACAGCGTTTGTGGTGCAGAACTACTGTAGATAGATGTTGGGTTCCCATCAGTTGTGCTAGCTCATCCAGCTTGCAAAAGTAAGTTTGATGTGTAAGTAAACTGCAAAAAAGAAAAGGAAGCGCAGCTTGCAAAAGTAAGTTTGATGTGTAAGTAAATTGCAAAAAAGAAAAGGAACAGGATATTCGGATCAGCAAAAAAGAGATGTCTGAGCCCGGGTTCGAACCGGGGACCACTAGTGTGTGAGACTAGCGTGATAACCAACTACACCACCCAGACATTTTATGTTGATAAACACGGATTATTTTATTAGAACACTATAACTTGCACATAAATTATAAGACATCAGGAAAATATACGCCGTTGATTTCCCATTAACATTTCGTCTAGATTCTACACGGCGGCCGGGGGTGGTTGACGGCTCGCGCGCGCAAAGAACGATCCCGAGCGCATCGAGCGCCGTGCAGGCCTGTCAGTTTGTCGCGCACTGACGCGAATCGACGAGCGCATGTGCGAGGTGCGTCGCATCTTTTCCATCGGTATATTCAGGTCCGTCGAGCGATGCTTTCGAGACCGTGCCGACTTGCTATAAAACATGGTGGACCAGGACCATGCATGTGGTGCGTAGCACGGTTTGGCCTGGTGTTGGAAATATACAGTGCACCGCAACTTAGTACAGGGCACACAATGATCATGTACCTAAGCTAGCTGCGGCGTCCTACTGTACGTTGGTGCACGCCTCCTCTCCTAGTCTTTGCTTTATCGCGCAAGCTGCACCGGTGCACATGAATCAAGCTGGTGTTGGAAATATACGGCGCTGCTGAAGACGAGGTAGGGGTCAACCCGTCACGGGACTTCGCAAAAAGAAAACTCCACAATGCTGTATTTATTGTGCTGTAAATAGGGAGTAGCGCATTCCAAACTCCTTATTTATTGCGCTGGATCAGGGCCAAATATTTTCTTTGCAGATTAATCAGTGCCAGATATACCCCCTCCATCCCAAAGATATGTTGCATATAACATCTGGTGAAAGTCAAATTTTGTAGATTTGGCCAATAATATGACAATATATATCAACTTCTATGATGTGAAATCGGTGTTGTTAGAATAATAGAATTATGGTGAAATATACTCTTCATACTATATATTTCCTCCGTTCTGATTTAGTCTATATCTGAGAAAAAAAACTACTAGATAATGTTACAATTATTAATACAATCCAACCAATCCAACCTACGTTGAAAGTAGTAACATCCAATAGAAATAGTGATATTGTTTTGTTTTCTGTGTTGTTGTTCATTATAAAGCTCAAATGTAGACTAATTCATAATAAATTTTAAGCCTAGGATGTAGAGTATTTCAGGATGTAGGGTATTTCAGAATAAAGAGAGTACATTTCATATAATAGATGCTGATATTTTTTTGACATGTAACTGGTCAAATTTATAATTTTTGAGATGTTGCCAGCCTGCCTACTACAACGTGGCGGTGGGGACTTTGTGGGCCAATTTGGGTCGAGTCAGGCCAGTACGGGCATGGTGCATGTCTCTACTGCCACGTCACGTCGGCTACCGCAAAGGCAGTGGAGGTAGTTCCCTCCCACACGGTTGTGGTGTTGCTACCCCTGACCCTGATGTCCCATTTCCTTCTTCTAGGCATCGCATCGGTGACCATAATGAGATGGCGAGGATGGATCAAAGACCGTGGTGGCGCGTGCTGGTGGGCAACAGGTTGGGTGGAGAACTATGGATCTTCCAAAGTGATGGTTTGGGGGTCTAGAGAAATCCTTATTGGCTCGTTAGGCACCGATGCAGTGATGCCTACGAGTGCCATCGTTGCATCCTTGAGGGTGTCAGGTGTACCCCCTCACCACTCCAACTCCTATTCCCACGGCATTACCACAAGGATTTCCTGTTTCCCCGATCCACCAGCTACGTTCGCACACTTCCAAATAGTAAATGCTCCCGCGGTTGGAGTTGAGACTTTCTTATCCCTCAGCGTACCGGGCAAAACCATATGACTATTAGGTAGCAACTTCGTCGTCATCGCTTTCCTTGTTGATGGTGGTGCTTTGTATGTGTTGATTCGTGTGCTACGAGTGTGGTGGGACTTCTACGGAGGGTGCATCGGATGTCTACGTTTTTCCTCGATCTGCCAAGATGTCAACATTTGCTTTTCTTTTCTTTTGGTCTTCGTTGTGTTGTGGCCCAAGCATGCACGTTGTATCGTGTGGTTACTATAATAATATAGCAGGACGAAAAATGATTTTGAAAAGGATATTCCATTTTGCTTGTCTCCCTAAACAAATAGTACCAACAACTCTAGCTACAATCTACGCAGCACTCATTTTTTTAATAATTAATACCACATATATGTATAGTAATAAATAGTACATGCTAGAGATATGCGAGCTATCTCCAACGATTATACAAAATAAAGTCTAAAAGATACTAGAAAATCTTTGAGGTCTTAAAACTCTTTTTCTTCCAAAACACAATCTTGTACTTTTCTGAAGGCAGCCAAAGATAGATAACAAACCATAAACATGTAAATACCAACGAAGGTTCTCCCATAATTTTAATTTGAGCCGCAATGCCAAGGCTGTGTGCACGCGCGCAACCATTAAAGTAGTCAATCAACGTCGACAAGAGTACCAACACTAGTATGTCAGGGAGTAACAACCGGCCAGCCTTGTCGATATCGCTGCAGAGCCGAGGGTCCGTATCACCATTGTCGAGGACGTATCAGCCGGGACAAAATCTGCGAGGATAATCCTCCTCTCGGCAACCATGAGAAAAGATCCAAAATTGATCTAACGAAAGAAGATGTGAAGGCTCGTACCTAGAGAATTATAATCTTTCAACACCATCATTGACATTGGGTAGGAGATCACGTCGTTGGACGAAAAACCGAATATCACTTATTGCAGACCATACCATCTCCATTGAGGGAAAACCAAAAAGAATCATCAAAATTATAAAGATTATTATTATGTGGCCATTTATTTTATTAAGTCGGGAGCCTTTCATCATAGAGCCTACCCCGCAAACGTCCATTTTTACCATCTGGGGTCGTTGGCCGTTCCAGGTGCGGTTCAACAGGTGGCACAGAACCCAATATCTCGCCCTATATTTCCTCCGCGGAAGCAGCCAAAACGCGGCCTCCAGGATATTTTGCGCAACGGATTTCCGGCTCCGCACCACGTGTGCGCCTCCCCACGGGCCGTGAAAGGCGGTGGTCACGGGCTCTCCTCCCACTCCCAGGCAGGCCCGCTCGCCGCAGACGATCCATTTTTTAGGCGGTCGCCGCAGACGATCTAGGCGGCCGCATCTGGCCCTCGCCGCGACGGGTCGCAGCGGCTCCCCTTTAAAACGGAGAGGGCCGGTAGCTCCACTTGGTCATCTCATCTCACGGTTCCCTTCGCCACTTCCGCCCACCCACCTGCCTGCCTATTTTCCTCCCTCCCTTTCCCCCCCGTCTCGATCCGCAGCGACGCGGCGGAGCGAGCTCGCCACGGCCACGGCCACGGCCAACCGATAATGGGCAGGGGAGGCATCGGAGGAGCCGTCGCGGCGGCGGACATGGAGAACAGCGACTCCACCCGATGCTTCGTCAGGGACGTCAAGCGCATCGTCATCAAGGTGACCATTAATTCTACCGTATACTTGCACCCCTGCATGCCTAGCTTCCTCCCTCCCTTCCTCCTCCCCGACGCTAACCGAATGCTGCCGGCGCCGCCGCCGCCGTTTTTGCGTCCCGTTCGTTGCCGTTGCTGTTTCCCCCCTTCTTCTCCGGCGCGCGTGATCCTGGTTTTCTGAGAGACGGGCGACGTGAAAACGGAGGCTAGCAACGAAAAAAAAAACGGATCTGATGACGTCATGACACTGATTTAGTAAAGTATCTATCCGCTGACGAAAATAGCTCCTCTGAATCGAATCGCCGCCTCCCGGCGTCGCGTAAAAATCACCTGAGTCAATTCTCCCCACACCTTATTATGAACAAGACTCAAGTCTAAATCGCAAACTAAAATTTTAGTAAGTAGCTTAGCGGCGAAGTAAATAATTAATTATTTAGGTTAATTGCACAGGTAAATCGGCGTTCTGTTCACCGGGTCCGTCTAAATATCTAACCGCTGCCTATCTCGTACCACAGGTGGGCACCGCTGTTGTCACCGGGCAGAATGGCCGGCTGGCCATGGGCAGGCTCGGAGCTCTCTGTGAGCAGGTAACTCGATTTCTCTGACGAAGCCATGTGCTTTTAACAGTTTAACAAAGGAAGCTTTTCTTAATAGCAGTACAGTACCACCTGTTGGGTAAATATATACAGTATATTTTTTTGACAATTGCTAACCGGTAAAAATGCTGAAATATTTCAGGTCAAGGAGCTCAACTTTCAGGGGTATGAGGTGATCCTGGTCACCTCCGGCGCCGTTGGCGTCGGGAGGCAGAGGCTCAAGTACCGAAAGCTCATCAACAGCAGGTTTGCCTACACAAACTTCAGCTCACAACAGTCTGTTTCTAACTACTTGCTTTGATGTAATGGCACCCTTTGCTGACACTTCTCCATGCCTGCAGTTTCGCGGATCTGCAGAACCCACAGCTGGACCTGGACGGGAAGGCCTGTGCCGCCGTCGGCCAGAGCGGCCTAATGGCGATCTATGACACGCTGTTTAGCCAGGTGCGGCTTGCTATAAATATACGCTGCTTTTCTTGTTTGATGTTTACGTGATTCTGACATCGAACTTTGCCTCTGCAGCTTGATGTAACGTCATCTCAGCTTCTTGTTACGGACCGTGATTTCCGGGACCCAAGTTTCGGGCACCAGCTTCGCGAGACTGTTGTCTCTCTGCTAGATCTTAAAGTGATACCCGTGTTTAACGAGAACGACGCTATCAGTACCAGGAAAGCGCCATATGAGGTGTGCTTTCTTTTAACAAAATGGCCACACTTCAGACTTTTGTGTCTTTCTAATGTGATCTCTACACTGGGAGCTTAATTGTATGCCCAGCGTGAATGAAACGTGTCTGTACTTTAGGCCTTCATTTAGAATTCCCTCTGCAAGCAACCTCTCTTATCTTCATTATTTTCCAGAACAGGCAAAGGATAACTGAGCAGTCTTTAGCATTTCCTATTTATTGGTTATAACAATTAACTTCATGTGTAGGATTCATCTGGTATATTCTGGGATAATGACAGTTTGGCAACGCTGTTGGCGAAAGAACTGGATGCTGATCTTCTTATCATGCTTAGTGATGTGGAGGGGCTGTTCAGTGGTCCACCGAGTGATCCTCAGTCAAAGATTATCCACACGTACATTAACGACAAGCACGGGAAGCTAATTAATTTTGGGGAGAAGTCTCGTGTAGGAAGAGGTGGAATGCAAGCTAAAGTGGCTGCTGCTGTTAGTGCCGCATCAAAGGGTGTACCTGCTGTAATTGCCAGGTGACTACAACTTCTCCCCCCTGCTTATCATAGCATGAGTTTAGCCATATGCATAGATACTAGATATTTTCCCCTGCTGTCATAGCATGAGTTTATACATATGCATAGCAAAAAAGTTTATTCCCATTAGGTTAATTAACATACTGCATGCGATCTACTGTATTTGTGCAATCATATGTTACACACCAAACTATCGATGTTATAATTGGATATTCAAAACTTTATTAGACATATTCAGAAGCTTGCGGTGCATTTTAGCTGCAACTGCCAATGGTAGACCTGTGCATACTACTGTATCAAATTGAGTTTATGTCTACATGTAAGATTATTTATTTCTGGTTTTAACCTTTTGTTGTTACATCCATGAAGTGGATTCGTGGTAGATAGCATTATTAAGGTTATGCGAGGAGAGAAAATTGGTACACTTTTCCACAATGAAGCAAATATCTGGGACTGTTCCAAGGAAGTGACCACGCGTGAGATGGCAGTTGCTGCGAAAGATTGCTCACGGCATCTACAGGTATTCAATTAGGCATTCGAGGGATACTAAAATATACATCAATTTGTTTGGAATCGTAAATATCTAAGGAAGGCTCGAGTTAGAATACTTTGTTTCTTTCTTGCTTTCACTGCTGATTTATTCTGCTTCATGTGGCGACCGAACAGAACTTGTCCTCAGAGGAGCGTAAGAAGATTTTGTTAGATATTGCTGATGCTCTGGAAGCAAATGAGGACTTAATTATATCTGAGAATGAAGCAGATCTAGCTGTGGCACAAGATTCAGGTTACGAGAAATCTTTGGTTTCTAGGATGACCCTGAAGGCAGGAAGGGTGGGTCAAATACATACTTCTTTATCTCAACAGTATATATTCATATATTAGATTACGTTTGGTCATATTATTTGTCCTCACATTATGTTAACTATTTATAGATAACGAGCCTTGCGGGATCCATTCGTGCAATTGCGGACATGGAGGACCCTATTTCCCATACAGTGAAAAAAACAGAGGTGAAAGGGCTGGATCATATCTTGGATTTGAAAGATCTTTCTTATGATAAATGTCATAGATTAAAATATTATGATTTCTTGCAATTCATGTGTTTAATTTTTTAACCAAATAAGGATTTGTTTTGCAGCTTGCAAAGGATTTAGTTTATGAGAAGATGTACTGCCCATTGGGTGTTCTCCTAATTATTTTTGAGTCTCGTCCTGACGCCCTTGTCCAGGTAAAAATCTTTGGTGGTAAACAAAATAATAAGAATTAGCTGCAAGTTCAACTATTAGTTACAATCAATACATTATTTTACAGATCGCGGCCCTAGCAATCCGAAGTGGAAATGGTCTTCTCCTGAAAGGAGGAAAAGAAGCTATGAGATCAAACACAATATTACATAAGGTATGATGTAATTTCATTAGTTAGATTATAGTGCTCTTTCTACTGCAGCAATGTATTTTTGCTTAATTGCACTTCTGATGTATCAATTTGTTGCTGTTTATTAGGTCATAACTAGCGTGATTCCAGATGCTGTTGGTAAGAAACTGATTGGCCTTGTAAAAAGCAAGGACGAGATTGCTGATTTGCTAAAGGTAAGCATGTCATTCAGTACTTTGGTCGATGAGTACATGAATATGTCTAAACGTGATGTACGCTATGCAGCTTGATGATGTGATTGACCTTGTTATTCCGAGAGGCAGTAATAAGCTTGTTTCTCAAATCAAAGCAGCAACCAAGATTCCTGTTCTTGGTCATGCAGGTAAGCCATTTTTTTATCACTGAACTCTTGCCACTTCATACTAGAATGATATAATTATAATTCAGTATTGTATGAATTACTTAACTTTAGTTTCGTTTTTGAACAGATGGTATCTGCCATGTTTATATTGATAAATCGGCTGACATGGATATGGCAAAGCGTATCGTATTGGATGCAAAGGTTGATTATCCGGCAGCATGTAATGCTATGGTGCGTCTCCTCTTTCCATATTTCTGTATGATTTTAATTTTTTTCATCCTAATATATTTTTAATAGGTTGTGTATATCACTGTAACACAACATTGATTCTGTGTTGAAGTTAATAATTTATTTTAAATCTGATACACCGTTTTACATGAATTATTAAATACATGAACTAAATTATTATTTACATCATCTGTGCAGGAAACACTTCTTGTTCATAAAGATCTGAACAAGACAGAGGGTCTTGATGATTTATTGATGGAACTTGCGAACGAAGGTATTAGCTAACATCCTGATGTCAAGTATGTCATTACCTTTGTGCTTCCTGAGAGAGTTAAAAAATAATAATCAATCTTGCAGATTATATTTCATCACACGTTCTGAATATTACTAAAATTAATGTCATTATATATTTTTTTGGCTTACAATCTAGCAAATTTACTCACCTGTACAAATTTCTCTGTAAGTAGATACCATTATACCACCAATTAAAAAACTCGTGTTCATGGTAATGAACATTTGATGGACATCCTCAGTTGATTTATTAATTGATGTCATATTGCAGGAGTTGTTATTTATGGTGGGCCTGTTGCACATGACACATTGAAAGTGCCAAAGGTTGATTCATTTCATCACGAGTATAGCTCAATGGCATGCACCCTCGAATTTGTTGATGATGTACAATCAGCAATTGACCATATAAATCGTTATGGAAGGTATGCATGTTCCTTTAAACATACATTCCCCACTTACTGTTTTTATTGGACTGCATTTGACTGTCTTAAATATTTTTGTTTCAGTGCACACACAGATTGTATTATCACCACCGATAAGAAGTCAGCAGATACGTTTCTACAACAAGTTGATAGGTATTTATTTGACTTTGTGTTGCAAATTATGGTCATGCTAGCTTTATTTATTGTTTATTTGTGAATAAATCTCAATTTAACAATTGAAATAACATTTCGTTTAAACTGTGACAGTGCTGCTGTGTTCCATAATGCTAGCACAAGGTTCTGTGATGGGACTCGCTTCGGTCTTGGTGCGGAGGTATTGTCTTTTTACTGTTCGTTTTGTGTGCAAGCTGTTTCTGCTCTTTCTTTTTTCGGAAAACCATTCAGTTCTATGTTTGAACCTTTTCAAATGTCTTGAATAGGTTGGCATAAGTACAGGGCGCATACATGCACGTGGACCTGTTGGTGTTGATGGGCTTCTAACTACTCGATGGTATGTTTCTATGACATTTAGTTTTTTTTCTGTAATTATATCCATCTTGTCTTGACTCCAATATATAGCAGTTCTTTCATATGCGGATGCATTCTGTGTGCACAATTTTCCTTGTAGTTTCTTCAGTTTATGCCTAGATGTTTGCCATTTCTTTATTATTTATCATACACAACAAGTGAATCTATTAGTATCTTCACTTGATATGTATGCATTGTTTTGCTGTATTTATATGTATGCGTTGGTTTATGTATAGCATTCTAAGAGGGAGTGGACAAATAGTGAACGGTGACAAGGGAGTTGTGTACACCCACAAGGATCTTCCTTTGCATTGAGTAAGTCATGGCTTACTACTCTTCTATTTGATTGATTGAATGCTTGACTAGAGTATGTACTAACATTCAACTCCCGTGGTTAGTTGCAGGTAGAGGATTCGTGCTGTAGAGCAATTTTTGTAGAATAATCCTCTTCGAAGCTCCTTATCTTCACGCCAAGAAGAAAGATCGAAAAATATCGATACCATGTCGCTATGTAGTCCTGTTGTCGTCTCATATTCATTGTACAATGATTTATCCATACAATGTCGTTATGACACTAGTTGTTGTAACTACAGAACTGCATCGGCACATCTGTGCTATATATGAGAAAACAGCTATGCTGTTTCATGCCCTACACAAGGATAACCTGAAATGAAACCAGCAATGAGCTTGTGAAATGTCGTTTGTCTTCATGTGGCTGTGGTCGAAAAACCACTGGCCGTGAACATAACTGGCAGCAGGAAGCCAGAGATGTGATTTGGCCCTAGGCAGAGTACACGACCCAGGCCGAGCAAGTAGGAGCTTAGACGCTTTATCCTATTCTCTACTGAGAACTCCTGAATGTCCTGATATATACGACTCATCAGAAGTCTACCAAAGCGAACAAGTAAATTGCAATCTGCATATTCCTTGCAATGACCACTCATTTGTGTGTCAAATAACAGAAACATGAACCTCTGATCATGTATTATCCTTGCATATCTTCAACAAGTCTCTAGTCTGAGCATCATGATTAGTTGGGATTTTACAAGAGCAAAATTCCAAGTTCTTGCCAATAACCACGGCCACTGAATAAAAACATTAAACTGAAGGCCCAGACAAAATGAGCACCTAAGAAAAAAAGACCATATGCAGATAATGAAGAACCATAAGACTGAATGACTTGTGATGCCTGTGCCCACAAGAAATCTCGAAGCCACCCATTAATCGTAATGGAACTCTGTGCAAAGTTTCCCCCTGTAATATGAGTTACTACCCCTTGATCACTTATAGTACCCCAAACATCCGACTGCATTTTCCAACTGAAATGAAAAATGACTACCGAAATTGCATTGTACATCCAGAATAAACCTAAGAAAACATGATCCCAGGCGGATACTTGGCATGTTCCCCCTCGCCCAGGCCCATCGCAAGTACTAGAAAACACGTCATTATCTAGTTCCGTGATCGCCTCATTTTAATTGTACAATGATTTATCCATACAATGTCGTTATGACACTAGTTGTAACTATAGAATCGCATCGGCACACCTGCGCTGTATATGAGAGAAACCAGCTATGTTGTTTCCACTGAAATCTCAAATCCATGCTGTATGTCTTTCTATGGCATACCCTACACAAGGAGCACCTGAAATGAAACCAGCAATGAGCATGCGTCTTGTGAAATGGCGTTTGACATCATGTCACTCTAGCTGAAAAACCGCCGGCCTTGGGCAGGTTGCACGCTTATACCTCGATGAGACTTCTGGTCGAATCCTTGAAGAGTAGCATCCTTGTCACGAACAAATGAGCAGATAAAAAAGGTGAACAGACCTGGCATCAGGGAGCCAGGGATGTGTTTTGGCCTCAGGCAAGTACACCAGAAACAGGGGTTGTCCTCTCCCTTACTTAAGTCCTAGTCCATCTTTTCTGCCAAATTTTATCATCAGTTCATGCTGGCCTATGGCCAAATGTTACTATTTTCCGATTCCTCTCGTGAAATGCCCTTTCTCTTTACCATATCTATTTCTTGGATCAATGAGACCATCAAAGATGCTTGATCTTACCCTCATTCGAGAAGGTCTTAGTTGGGTGAGGCAAGTCATGATAAGAAAATCATGGGTGATAAGACCAATGAAAGAAACCCATATCATCATTGACAGAGAAGTGGATAGACCACAGGAATCATGAATGAATCGAGGCTTCAATGATACAAATTTGATAGTATAATGATACTCTATCAACGGAACTTATCAAATAGGGGCATCCTGACTTGCTTCATTCAATAGAGAGAGACGGACTTCCATAGAGCATTACAAGCTCTATGGAAGTGCATGAATGATATCTCTTTTGAAGTGCCGGAAATGGTTTATTTATGTGCAGATTGCTTCAGGCCGGGCAAAGAGAAGATAGAGCTTAGACGCTTTATCCTAGTCTCTGCTATATTGACAATTACTGAAAGTCTTGATATATAGACTCATCAGAAGTCTTAAGAACCAAGTAAACTGCAATCTGCACATTCTCAAAATGCAATGAGCACTCATTTATGTGTCAGATAACAGAAACGTGAACCTCTGATCATGTATTATCCTTGCATATCTTCAATAAATCTCTAGTCTGGGTATCAGGATTAGTCGGGGTTTTACAAGAGAGAAATTCCTAATTCAGACTGTGTCAGGAACACCATTACAACAAAACATGTCGCTAAAGGAGACCCATTACACACGTGTCAAAATTGCCTTGCAGAAGTTCCATTGGTCTAAAAGCAAGACCAGCAGCAATCAATTTGAGGTTCCTCCTGAAAGACTGGGTCATCATGCCTAGTCTAATCATATTAGGCTGTACAATAGTTCCTACTTCATGGTTATTCGGTACGATCAGCAAAGATCAAAAAACACTGACAGCATCTTCACCAATATTCGCCACATGAACAAATTCCATCCCTGAAGTGGTGAAACCGGTTCACATCCTTGACAACAATTTCCCGCTCTGTGAATTTGGAGATGAACTTGGTGACTGAGTGACAGTCCTCACATAGCCTCAGGTTCTTGGTGATCCTGATGACTTCCCCACTGCCAGTATTGATAAGCCCAAACGCAACTGCCAGCTTCTCGCTGTGACCAAGCAAAATCCTTTCCTTCTCTTCTTCTTCAATATTATAATGAACAATCCCTGTATCAGGGACATAGCCTTCATTTTTCATCTGCGCCACAAACTCTGCTATCAGAGCTTGAAGCTGCTCAACAGGTGGGTTCTTGTTGTCCACAGACGTGAAGGAGTGTAGCTTCTTCTTCACCTCTATCCAGCTGCAACCAGTCACCTTCTCCAGCGCATGCTCCTCAAGCAACTCCTTTAGCACGTCAACCTGGTTGTGCAGTTTCGCTCGAGCATAAATATCAGCAAGGAGTACATAGTTCCCGGCATTTCTGGGTTCAAGATCAAAGAGACGAGAGCAAGCCATCTCTGCGTACTCCACATGGCCATGAATACGGCAAGCTCCAAGAAGTGCCCCCCACACTTGAGGACTCGGCTCAATGCGCATGCTCTCTATGAGCTCCACGGCTTCCTCCAGCTGCCCAGCACGACCAAGGAGGTCTACCATGCAAGCATAGTGCTCTGCACGAGGTGTGACACTATAATCCGCCATTGACTCAAACAACTCCTTCCCCTCATCCACAAGCCCCGCGTGGCTACAAGCCCCAAGGACACTGATAAATGTGATGATATTCGGTGATAGCCCGGCTTGGACCATTTCATCAAACACCTGAACCGCCTCACGACCAAAGCCATGCATCCCATATCCAGATATAAGCGAATTCCACGAAACAACATCCCTCCGCTTTCCCATCCAATTGAAGATACGCCGGCCAACTTCAAGGCGTCCGCATCTCATGTACATTGCCATCAACGCATTCAGCACCGAAACAAGCGAGTCGAAACCCCTCCGAAGAATATATGCGTGCAATAGCTTGCCATGATCGAGCGCGTTCACTCCTGCGCAGGCATTCAAGACGCTCACGATCGTGATGGAGTTAGGCACCAGGCCTGCATCAGAGGCTATCATATCCTTGAACAGCTCAATGGCGTCACCTGGCCTCTCGTTCTTGGCATAGCACGCGATCATGGCGCTCCAGGAAACAACATTCCTCTCCGGCATCGCGGCGAACACGGCCTCGGCATAGCCGACGACCCCGAGCTTGGCGTAGCAGTCGATGAGAGTGGTGGCGACGTGCGTGTGGGACGCGTAGCCGCGGCGGGCGGCGTGCGCGTGCACCTCGCGCACGCGGGGGAGCGCGTGCGAGGCCGACGCGGCGATGCAGGCCTTGAGGCCGTGCGTGTAGCTGTAGCTGTCGGCGGGGACGCGGAGCCGGCCCATGTCGGAGAGCCGCGCGAGCGCCTCGTCGGCGTGGCCGGCGAGCGCGAGCGCCTTGAGCAGCGCGTTCCAGACGAAGATGTCGCGGGCGGGCGCCTCGTCGAACACCTGGCGCGCGGCCGGGAGCGCGCCGAGCGCGGCGTAGGACTCGATGAGCCGCGTGGAGAGGAACGGGTCGGCGCGGAAGATTGGGTCGGCCTCGAGCCGGCGGTGCACGGCGGTGGTGAGGGCGGCGTCCCCCGCCCGCGCGGCGGCGATGAGGAGCGACTCGTAGGTGCGCTGCGTCGGCGCGGGCAGGCCCGGGAGGAGCGCGGCGGCGCGCGCGAGGCGGCCGTTGGCGCAGAGCGTCTGGATGAGGTGGTTCGGGTTCGCTGGTGGGGGTGGGGGTGCCCCGCCTGAGGAGTGGGAGGAGGAGGCGAGGGAGGACCTGCAGCGCGCGAGGGTTGGACGCCTGGTGCGGAACGCCGGGTGGGGGAGGTGGAGTGAGCTCGTGGGGGCGGAGGCGGACATGAGGAGTGGGCGGAGGTGGAGGCGGAGGCGTAGCGGGCGGCTCGGGAGGGGCTTCACCGTGGCAGAGGAGGTGAGCGCCGGTGCGCCGGCGTGGAGAGATATTTTGGGTTGGGTTGTGGTGGCGGGGAGGCAGAAGCGGAGTTGGAGTGGCACCGGGCCGGCAAATCCTATACACCGACCAGGTCGGTGTATACGACGCGCCGACCACCCCCCTCGTCGTTTTGGGCCGGCCCATTTAGATAGGACACGCTTTGTTCCTGCTTCGCAATTCCGACCGAGTCCTTCTTTCTTCCTTCTTCCTGATTTCCACAGCCGAACGACCGAGTCTTCGTCCTCCCCATTTCTTTTCTCCGCCTCCGACCATTTTCGCTCGAGCTCGGCTTCCTTCTTCGCTCGAGCACTGGTTCCTTGGGGTTCTGCTTCTCCTCGATGGCGGCGGAAGGTCAGGACTGTCCCCTCCTTCTCCTCGTATGCGCAGTAGTTAGGTTTTGGTTAGGGTTTTCATCGGATTGATTCATAGGGGCGGCGCTGATTCGGTAGTATGTGAGTTGTTTCGAGATCTTTTCCTAGGCTTACGAAACATATTCGGGTGATGGTGGAAGATTGGTTTTCTAGGGTGGTTTCCGAGCTCTCGATCCCGTTCGTGTTACTTCAATGCCGACGGAGGAGCTGGGTTTTGTCTTCCTGCTTTTTTGTGGTGGTTTATTGCTTGATTTTGGGTCAGGTGTTTAGGTTTGCCGCTCGATCTGGTGCAGTTTCGCGTTTTTTGCAGATGCGCATGACTCGTACTGGTTCCTTGGTGGCCGTACTGGTTCCTTTTGGTGGCCGTACTGGTTATTTTTGGTGGTGGTGATCTCCCTAGAAACAATTGCTCATTAGTTTTTTGTTAAGGGTTTTTAGGATGATTTTTTCAGTGTTGCAGGTGGTGCTGGTTCACGAATATATGTTTCTTTAGATAGCAGTTTATCCCAAACATCTCACACTATGGTTGCTTCACCCACATGATAAGAACTCGTTTATTTGTAAGGCTAGATGTTCTAGGTTTCTAGATGATAAGAACTCCTCTGCTTACCATGGCAAAACCTGATTGATCTCGGGGGTAGTCCTCATTTCAATAACTGTTCCTCATGTGCTTTTCTGAAATGTTTCTTTATATAGTTTCTCAATTGGTTTATATTATGTTCTAGCTTAATTTTCTATTTCTTTTTTTGTAGTCAATGTCATGTATATTGAGCCGCAATGCAAGCCTAGCATCCAATCTAGGTTTTCCACGCTCAGATACATGAAAATTGTGAAGAAATTCAATCCAATACGAAGTCATTCATATTGAAGCATGGCCTTCATAATCTTCCGAATCTCCCGATCACCTTATGGTTCCTATGAATCTCCTACGGTGGCTTGCTGGCCACACTTCACATGGTGAAGCAAAGTTCCTGCAGAGCACAAGGAAAAGATCATCCACTTCACCAAGGATATGGTTGACAAAGTCTTTGGTTTTGCTTACGGAGTTAAGCCATTTGTAATGGAGAGTAGTGATCCTGTAATCATCGGAGAAGTTGAAGTGTTAATTGACCAAGTACCTTCTAGGGAAGAAGCGAGATATCCGTGTCGAATGTAGAATGCATGCTTGCTTGGATCTAATGAGGAGGTTGTTTTTATCAGGAGCTTCTTACTGTTATTCATCACTACAGTTCTTTGCCCTTCTACCTACAACTTTGTCAACCCGAAATATCTGTACTCCCTAAGGGACAATGACATTGTTGAAGTTGGCAATCTTGACCTGGGAACCTTGTGCCTCGACCACTTGTGGAATGAGCTTGATGCTTGGAAAGCTAAGGTTTTTAAAGATGGAAGCGATTTCAACGAGATGCTATGGATTGGTGGTTGCTTACCTTTGTTGGCAGTACGTGTTCCATTTCCTGTATTTTCCATCGTAATAAATAACTTTTCTAACTGTGAAGTAATAGGTTTCTCTGTTTCTTAACTATAGTTCAATTTTTTTTACGCAGGTGGTGTACATGGACTTTTTGGATTTTGGCGCCAATGTTGGGCAAATTGATTACAGGCTACCAAGAATGTCACACATAACGAATGATGATTTTGCCTTTGTTCATAACTCAGACCGTAACCTGTTGTCGCGGAAATCTTATGGGGTCCTTCCAAGTACGTTTCTTCTAGTCATCTATATTTTTTTTCATGTTTCATTATAATGCTCCATTTTTCTTTTCCATTTAACCTTTTGTGCTAACTAACTTATTTTTTTAACGACTCGGGGACATTTCTCTCACTCCATATAGTGTAGGCCTAGAAATTGTACTCTGCTGTTCGGGAGGCAATGATGGTAATGATATTGTTGATATGCCGACGATTAGCGCATGCACCACCTCTAGTTGAAGCAAACATTCATAATGTTATCGAAGATGAAGCAATTGTTCATAATGTTATTGAAGATGACTTCATAGAAGATATTGCAAATCAGGAAACTGTATGATTTGTTTGTCTATTCTTTTTCTCTTTTGTAAGATGTATCCGTATGGGTTAATTCTGATTTTCTTGTGTCTACTCCTTTTTTTGTCAGATTGACATCAGTGATTCAAATGTGGTGTTTGACAGCATTGGGTCTTATACAATTGAACCAGAAGCCATGTCTCGTTCTCCCTTTGATTCTTTTGATTCTGTTGAGAGTAGGCCTGCATGTGCTGGTATGTGATGAACTATGTTTTTTCTAACATGCTCACAACTATGTTTGAATTCTTCCTTAACATGTTTCACATTTTCTTGTTTTTTCAGTACAAGTATGAACAAAATTGCATTTGTATATAAGCTTATTTTTATGGACTCACATGATATTATAATTTTTACTGTTTTTCTGAGGTGTTTTTTTATCTTTTTTTTATGTGCATCCAGTGGAAAGAATGGAAGGTGATGGTATGTTTGGTGACGCTTTACATAACATAGCTATCACTTATGCTGAATTCTCGATAGCTATTCAACAGAAGAGATAGCTGAATGCTTTGTAAGCAATGATAAGTCAGAAACTAATCTATTATCCAATCAAGGTTGGTGTCAACCATTTTTTCTTGTGTCTTTTAATTTTATACTTGGAGCTTTTTTCATTTAAGAAGCTTTTGGTTATCATGACCTGATTTTAATATCATGAATCACAGATAACCAAAACAATGGTGTGATTGTAGTTCCTGCATCTATGTCTAATCCAAATAGTTTCGAAAAGAGGAACAGGAAAAAGCGTGCTGCAAAAGCAACAACACCTGACAGGAACATGTCAGAGTTTATTATAGATGGTTACATTGAAGGTTTCCACAATGATCATCTGAAGAAGAACAAATGTAAACAAGCAAACAAGTAAGTCAAATTCCTTCTGATGTGACACAAGTAATTTTTTCTGTTATTCAAATGCCATGTAATCACATGATTTAGTTGAACCTACAAACTATTAACTTGTCCTAATATCTTTCTATTTTTGGTAGTTGTAATCAAATCATATCTTTTTTCTCACTGCTGTTTTGCCTTTTTTGTTTTCTCACTTCTCTACTTTTTTGAGATGGACATTTTGGAACTTTCATTAAGTATGTACTGTTTTGCTTTAGATTAAGCTACACTATTTACTAGCAAATCGATCATTTATATGTCGTCGCACCAAGGTTATGTACAGCTATACCTTTTTCCTATATATGTATTCTAAGGAAGCTTAAGATGAAATAGAAGCACCTTAGTGTATCTAGGTTAGATTAAGATGACAAGAAGCTGATGAGTAATGTTTCTAATCTCGTAGACCCCCGACATAATGATTTTTTTT
>NC_061513.1:72914417-72935241 GCF_022539505.1 Lolium rigidum | reverse complement strand
TGTAGCAAACTTCATCT
Source organism: Lolium rigidum (assembly GCF_022539505.1). Taxonomy (NCBI): domain Eukaryota; kingdom Viridiplantae; phylum Streptophyta; class Magnoliopsida; order Poales; family Poaceae; genus Lolium; species Lolium rigidum. Next base: position 72,935,224 of record NC_061513.1, on the reverse strand, counting down.
CACACTATGGTTGCTTCACCCACATGATAAGAACTCGTTTATTTGTAAGGCTAGATGTTCTAGGTTTCTAGATGATAAGAACTCCTCTGCTTACCATGGCAAAACCTGATTGATCTCGGGGGTAGTCCTCATTTCAATAACTGTTCCTCATGTGCTTTTCTGAAATGTTTCTTTATATAGTTTCTCAATTGGTTTATATTATGTTCTAGCTTAATTTTCTATTTCTTTTTTTGTAGTCAATGTCATGTATATTGAGCCGCAATGCAAGCCTAGCATCCAATCTAGGTTTTCCACGCTCAGATACATGAAAATTGTGAAGAAATTCAATCCAATACAGAAGTCATTCATATTGAAGCATGGCCTTCATAATCTTCTGAATCTCCCTGATCACCTTATGGTTCCTATGAATCTCCTACAGTGGCTTGCTGGCCACACTTCACATGGTGAAGCAAAGTTCCTGCAGCACAAGGAAAAGATCATCCACTTCACCAAGGATATGGTTGACAAAGTCTTTGGTTTTGCTTCTGGAGTTAAGCCATTTGTAATGGAGAGTAGTGATCCTGTAATCATCAGAGAAGTTGAAGTGTTAATTGACCAGTACCTTCTAGGGAAGAAGCAGATATCTGTGTCGAATGTAGAATCTGTACTGCTTGGATCTAATGAGGAGGTTGTTTTTATCAGGAGCTTCTTACTGTTATTCATCACTACAGTTCTTTGCCCTTCTACCTACAACTTTGTCAACCCGAAATATCTGTACTCCCTAAGGGACAATGACATTGTTGAAGTTGGCAATCTTGACCTGGGAACCTTGTGCCTCGACCACTTGTGGAATGAGCTTGATGCTTGGAAAGCTAAGGTTTTTAAAGATGGAAGCGATTTCAACAGGATGCTATGGATTGGTGGTTGCTTACCTTTGTTGGCAGTACGTGTTCCATTTCCTGTATTTTCCATCGTAATAAATAACTTTTCTAACTGTGAAGTAATAGGTTTCTCTGTTTCTTAACTATAGTTCAATTTTTTTACGCGAGTGGTGTACATGGACTTTTTGGATTTTGGCGCCAATGTTGGGCAAATTGATTACAGGCTACCAAGAATGTCACACATAACGAATGATGATTTTGCCTTTGTTCATAACTCAGACCGTAACCTGTTGTCGCGGAAATCTTATGGGGTCCTTCCAGTACGTTTCTTCTAGTCATCTATATTTTTTTTCATGTTTCATTATAATGCTCCATTTTTTCTTTTCCATTTAACCTTTTGTGCTAACTAACTTATTTTTTTTAACAGCTCAGGGACATTTCTCTCACTCCATATAGTGTAGGCCTAGAAATTGTACCTGCTGTTCTGGGAGGCAATGATGGTAATGATATTGTTGATATGCCAGCATTAGCGCATGCACCACCTCTAGTTGAAGCAAACATTCATAATGTTATCGAAGATGAAGCAATTGTTCATAATGTTATTGAAGATGACTTCATAGAAGATATTGCAAATCAGGAAACTGTATGATTTGTTTGTCTATTCTTTTTCTCTTTTGTAAGATGTATCCGTATGGGTTAATTCTGATTTTCTTGTGTCTACTCCTTTTTTTGTCGGATTGACATCGGTGATTCAAATGTGGTGTTTGACAAGCATTGGGTCTTATACAATTGAACCGAAGCCATGTCTCGTTCTCCCTTTGATTCTTTTGATTCCGTTGAGAGTAGGCCTCGCATGTGCCGGTATGTGATGAACTATGTTTTTTCTAACATGCTCACAACTATGTTTGAATTCTTCCTTAACATGTTTCACATTTTCTTGTTTTTTCAGTACAAGTATGAACAAAATTGCATTTGTATATAAGCTTATTTTTATGGACTCACATGATATTATAATTTTTACTGTTTTTCTGAGGTGTTTTTTTATCTTTTTTTTATGTGCATCCAGTGGAAAGAATGGAAGGTGATGGTATGTTTGGTGACGCTTTACATAACATAGCTATCACTTATGCTGAATTCTCTGATAGCTATTCAGCAGAAGAGATAGCTGAATGCTTTGTAAGCAATGATAAGTCAGAAACTAATCTATTATCCAATCAAGGTTGGTGTCAACCATTTTTTCTTGTGTCTTTTAATTTTATACTTGGAGCTTTTTTCATTTAAGAAGCTTTTGGTTATCATGACCTGATTTTAATATCATGAATCACAGATAACCAAAACAATGGTGTGATTGTAGTTCCTGCATCTATGTCTAATCCAAATAGTTTCGAAAAGAGGAACAGGAAAAAGCGTGCTGCAAAAGCAACAACACCTGACAGGAACATGTCGAGTTTATTATAGATGGTTACATTGAAGGTTTCCACAATGATCATCCGAAGAAGAACAAATGTAAACAAGCAAACAAGTAAGTCAAATTCCTTCGATGTGACACAAGTAATTTTTTCTGTTATTCAAATGCCATGTAATCACATGATTTAGTTGAACCTACAAACTATTAACTTGTCCTAATATCTTTCTATTTTTGGTAGTTGTAATCAAATCATATCTTTTTTCTCACTGCTGTTTTGCCTTTTTTGTTTTCTCACTTCTCTACTTTTTTGAGATGGACATTTTGGAACTTTCATTAAGTATGTACTGTTTTGCTTTAGATTAAGCTACACTATTTACTAGCAAATCGATCATTTATATGTCGTCGCACCAAGGTTATGTACAGCTATACCTTTTTCCTATATATGTATTCTAAGGAAGCTTAAGATGAAATAGAAGCACCTTAGTGTATCTAGGTTAGATTAAGATGACAAGAAGCTGATGAGTAATGTTTCTAATCTCAGAGACCCCTGACATAATGATTTTTTTTTAAGGGAGTGATCATACTTGTACTGAAAAAAGGTATAGCTTATCATGAACGAGACATGGCTTCGACCCACTGTATGAAACAATTAATTTCTTCGATGCAACTTCTTTAACCAGTGTAGAAGATCAACAGATTTTGATGAAGAACCTGGTACTTTTTTTAATGCACATCTAATTTTTTCCTGATACAATTCGGTGCAATTAATCTCAAATGTTTTTTTAAGGCCTCACATTTTTATTCTTTTAATTGTAGGCTATTAATCTCAATACTGTTTGTAAGGAACTCAATATCTTTGCAAAGGATATTGGTAGGTTCAAGAAACCAAAGAGCCCAAGTTATACTGCAGATGCACAACTGTGAGCATTCTAACAGTTGCAGTTATTTTTCCGACTTTTAGGTTGTGGAAAATTTGAACGATTTTCCGATTTGAACATTTTTCGAATTTGAACGATTTCAGATTTGAACATTTTTTAAATTTGAACAAATTTTATATTTGAACTTTTTAAAATTTAACAAAAAAAATAAACAGAAAAGAAACAAAAACAAAAAAAAGAAAAAATGAAGCTGCTTCATTTTCCTGCTTCATTTTCCTGCTTCGCAATTCCGACCGAGTCCTTCTTTCTTCCTTCTTCCTGATTTCCACAGCCGAACGACCGAGTCTTCGTCCTCCCCATTTCTTTTCTCCGCCTCCGACCATTTTCGCTCGAGCTCGGCTTCCTTCTTCGCTCGAGCACTGGTTCCTTGGGGTTCTGCTTCTCCTCGATGGCGGCGGAAGGTCAGGACTGTCCCCTCCTTCTCCTCGTATGCGCAGTAGTTAGGTTTTGGTTAGGGTTTTCATCGGATTGATTCATAGGGGCGGCGCTGATTCGGTAGTATGTGAGTTGTTTCGAGATCTTTTCCTAGGCTTACGAAACATATTATAAAGAAACAGCAAAGCACATTTTTTGATAAGAATTTTTGGTAGTTGCTTTATATGTCAGTTCTTGATAAGAGTCCGTTCATGATAAGAATTCGTTCATGATATAGATTCCGTTCATGATAAGAATTCGTTCATGATATAGGACTCGTTCATGATAAGATTCCGTTCATGATAAGAATTCGTTCATGATAAGAATTCGTTCATGATATAGATTCCGTTCATGATAAGAACTCTGATAAGATTCCGTTCATGGTAAGAACTCGTTCATGATAAGATTCCGTTCATGATAAGAACTTGTTTCACAATAAGATTCATTCATTTATGATAAGAATTCATTCATGATAAGAATTCGTTCATATATAGATTTCGTTCATCATAAGAATTCGTTCATGTTATAGATTTCGTTCATGATAAGTACTTGTTCACGATAAGATTCCGTTTCATGATAAGAATTCGTTCATGATATAGATTCTGTTCATGATATAGATTCCGTTCATGATAAGAAATCTGATAAGATTCAGTTCTTGATAAGAGTCCGTTCATGATAAGAATTCGTTCATGATATAGATTCCGTTCATGACAAGAATTCGTTCATGATATAGGACTCGTTCATGATAAGATTCCGTTCATGATAAGAATTCGTTCATGATAAGAATTCGTTCATGATATAGATTCCGTTCATGATAAGAACTCTGATAAGATTTCGTTCATGGTAAGAACTCGTTCATGATAAGATTCCGTTCATGATAAGAACTTGTTTCACAATAAGATTCATTCGTTTATGATAAGAATTCATTCATGATAAGAATTCGTTCATATATAGATTCCGTTCATCATAAGAATTCATTCATGTTATAGATTTCGTTCATGATAAGTACTTGTTCACGATAAGATTCCGTTTCATGATAAGAATTCGTTCATGATATAGATTCCGTTCATGATATAGATTCCGTTCATGATAAGGACTCTGATAAGATCCCGTTCATGATAAGAATTCGTTCATGATACAGGACTCGTTCATGATAAGATTCCGTTCATGATAAGAATTCGTTCATGCTAAGAATTCGTTCATGATATAGATTCCGTTCATGATATAGATTCCGTTCATGATAAGAACTCTGATAAGATTCCGTTCATGATAAGAACTCGTTCATGATAAGATTCCGTTCATGATAAGAACTTGTTTTCACAATAAGTTTCATTCATTTATGATAAGAATTCGTTCATGATAAGAATTCGTTCATATATATATCCCGTTCATGATAAGAATTCGTTCATGATATAGATTCCGTTCATGATAATAACTTGTTTCACGATAAGATTCTGTTCATGATAGAATTCATTCATGATATAAAATGTGTTCATGATAAGATTCCGTTCATGATAAGAATTCGTTCATGATATAGATTCCGTTCATGATATAGAATCCGTTCATAATAAGGACTCTGATAAGATTCCGTTCATGATAAGAGTCCGTTCATGATAAGAATTCATTAATGATATTAGAATCTGTTCATGATAAGAATTCGTTCATGATAAGAATTTCGTTCATGTTTAAAATTCGTTCATGATAAGAATTCGTTCATGATATAGATTCCGATCATGATAAGAATTCGTTCATGATAAAAAATCGTTCATGATAAGATTCCGTTCATGATAAAATTCGTTCATGATAAGATTCTGTTCATGATAAATTCGTTCATGATATAGATTCCGTTCATGATATAGAATCCGTTCATGATAAGAACTATGATAAGATTCCGTTCATCATAAGATTCCGTTCATGATAAGAATTCGTTCATGATAAGGACTCTGATAAGATTCCGTTCATGGTAAGAATTCGTTCATGATAAGAATTCGTTCATGATATAGATTCCGTTCATGATATAGATTCCGTTCATGATAAGAACTCTGATAAGATTCCGTTCATGATAAGAATTCGTTCATGATATAGATTCCGTTCATGATATAGATGCCGTTCATGATAAGAACTCTGATAAGATTCCGTTCATGATAATATTCCTGTTCATGATAAGAACTTGTTTCACGATAAGATTCTGTTCATGATAGAATTCATTCATGATATAAAATGTGTTCATGATAAGATTTCGTTCATGATAAGATTCCGTTCATGATAAGAATTCGTTCATGATATAGATTCCGTTCATGATATAGAATCCGTTCATGATAAGAAATCTGATAAGATTTAGTTGTTGATAAGAGTCCGTTCATGATAAGAATTCATTCATGATATAGATTCCGTTCATTATAAGAATTCATTCATGATATAGGACTCGTTCATGATAAGATTCCGTTCATGATAAGAATTCGTTCATGATAAGAATCCGTTCATGATATAGATTCCGTTCATGATAAGAACTCTGATAAGATTCCGTTCATGGTAAGAACTCGTTCATGATAAGATTCCGTTCATGATAAGAACTTGTTTCACAATAAGATTCATTCGTTTATGATAAGAATTCATTCATGATAAGAATTCGTTCATATATAGATTCCGTTCATCATAAGAATTCGTTCATGTTATAGATTTCGTTCATGATAAGTACTTGTTCACGATAAGATTCCGTTTCATGATAAGAATTCGTTCATGATATAGATTCCGTTCATGATATAGATTCCGTTCATGATATAAAATCTGTTCATGATAAGATTTTGTTCATGATAGAATTCGTTCATGATATAAAATCTATTCATGATAAGATTCCGTTCATTATAAGAATTCGTTCACGATATAGATTCCGTTCATGATATAGAATTCGTTCATGATATAGATTCCGTTCATGATATAGAATCCGTTCATGATATAGAATCCGTTCATGATAAGAACTCTGATAAGATTCAGTTCTTGATAAGAGTCCGTTCATGATAAGAATTTGTTCATGATATAGATTCCGTTTATGATATAGAATCCGTTCATGATAAGAACTCTTATAAGATTCCGTTCATGATAAGATTCCGTTCATGATAAGAATTCGTTCATGATATAGGATTCATTCATGATAATATTCCGTTCATGATAAGAATTTGTTCATGATATATATCCCGTTCATGATATAGATTCCATTCATGATAGGAACTCTGATAAGATTCCGTTCATGATAAGAACTCGTTCATGATAAGATTCCGTTCATGATAAAAACTCTGATAAGATTCCGTTCATGATAAGAACTCGTTCATGATAAGATTCCGTTCATGACAAGAACTTGTTTCACGATAAGATTCATTCGTTCATGATATAAATTTTGTTTATGATAAAAATTTGTTCATGATAAGATTCCGTTAATCATAAAAATTATTTCTTTGATAAGAGTCCGTTCAGGATAATAATTCGTTCATGATATAGGTTTCGTTCATGATAAAAACTCTGATAAGATTCCGTTCATGATAAGAACTTGTTTCACGATAAGATTCATTCGTTCATGATATAAAATCTGTTCATGATAAGAATTTGTTCATGATAAGATTCCGTTCATCATAAAAATTATTTCTTTGATAAGAGTTCGTCCAGGATAAGATTTCGTTCATGTTTTATAGAACTCGTTCATGATAAGATTCCGTTCATGATAAGAATTCGTTCATGATATAGATTCCGTTCATGATAATAATCCGTTCATGATAAGAACTCTGATAAGATTCAATTCTTGATAAGACTTCGTTAATTATATAGAACTCGTTCATGATAAGATTCCGTTCGTGATAAGAATTAGTTCATGATAAAAACTCGCCAATGATAAGATTTCGTTTATGATATAGATTCCGTTCATGATAAATTTTTGTTCATGATAAGGATTAGTTCATGATATAGAATCTGTTCATCATAAGAATTCGTTCATGATAATAATTTTTTCATGATATATATTCCGTTCATGATAAGAACTTGTTCACGATAAGATTCTTTTCATGATATAATTCGTTCATGATATAGAATCTGTTCATGATAACAATTTGTTCATGATAAGATTACGTTCATCATAAAGAATTTCGTTCTTGATAAGATTCTGTTCATCATAAGAACTCATTCATGATAAGATTTCGTTCATGATAAGTTTTCGTTCATGATAAGTTTTTGTTCATGATAAAAATTCGTTCATGTTTTAAAATTCGTTCATGATAAGAATTCGTTCATGATATAGATTCCGTTCATGAAAAGAATCCGTTCATTTTTTGCTTGTTAATTAATCCTAAATATAAGCCATATAGTGGTTTTACGATGTTTGCTCTACTTATATGGATAATTTTTTTTTAGTGATTCGATTATGTTTAATTAGCTTATGCAAAGTCCTCTAAATGTGTGTTTCTTAATTTCCGTGCCAAAAACTATATGGCTTATATTTAGGATCGGAGGGAGTACTATAAAGACTTGATTCATCTTTTTGCTTTTTCAGTTTTTCGGTTCATCAATCAATGGTAAATTGGTTCTCCATATTCATATCAGTTCATCTCTTCTTCTGCACCCCAGTTCTTTCATCTGGGTCACTGCCATTCTTTTGTCACTACATCCATTCATCAACCCATCATGCATAGATGAAGCATTGATTGGGTCATCTCCAGTGCTTCTCTAGAAAGTTTCAGACCATCAAACAGAAGTTCTCTATGTACTTCCTCCAATCCATGCTGCACGACACTATCTACACCATTCTATTTTTATTTTTGCGATTCATGATCGGCCATTTGTTCATGCCCTTGCACAATGAAAAGGACTGGGGGGTTTTTGCTGAACCCTGAACCTTAACTACAGACTAGAATCTCTTGACCCTGACCTGGCCTGGTGCAGATGTTTTAATTTGTAAACAGCAATTAACTAACAACAGAGGCCAACATCAATTAACTAACCACAGAGACCAACATCAATTAACTAACAAAAACATGGCATCATTAATTCACCAAAAAGAAAGCACAACATCAATAAATTTCATGAACGAATAAGGAATTTTGAGTACCGACAACTGAATAAATAAAGCTAGCCACAAACATTGCTATAAATAAAGCACTTGGCTTTCTTTTTGGTTGTGTGTACTTGGCTTTCATGAACTTCCACATTTTTTGTTCATACACAATGAGATTGATAAGAGGCTTGCAGAGATACTAGGTCCAAAGACGGGAGCTCACAATGTAAAACCAAGTGTAAAAGAAGACCATGAAAAATCAAGGAAGCTGTCATTGCTATGCAAGCCACTAGCGCTTCCATAGGGCACACCATCTGGATATGACTTCAGCAGACCAGACAGAGCACATCACCTACTGAGATCCAACAAGTATTCATCAAGTTTTTTCTGTTTTTTACCTGCTCATGATAACACACAAGAGGAAAGGTTTAATTCCAGTGTGAACTAAGGCAACACATTTATATTTTTCATTCTCTCTTATATAATAACAAACTAAAACAACAAGGAAATTCTTAATAAAAAAGCTATAAACACTCCCAGCTAGGAGAACTAGGCAATGGTTCCATCTTCCGATGTGCATCAACAACAAAGACTGTGTGTGTTGCTCTCGACCACAAAACACCATGCATATATTTATTTCTAAAAGGTATGACAATAAATAACAGCTTTGAAACTTCCAGGTATCTTTACATTTTTTGATATCATGTTCTCCTACTCAATGCAATTTTTTCGCACGATATTACTGTACAAAATATTATAGATGAAAACAAGAAATCGTCGACGTAGAAAAAACGCTTGTCAAAATGCTTCTTATTTTCTTCATTTTTCCAGGGGTTTTTTGACATGGGAGATCAGCAGGTTATTTAAATAAACTTAAGTACAAGATAATCTAAGTTATCGGTTAATTTAGGCTAATTAGCAAACGTGTTCGAGTTTTTTTTACATGAACATTAGTGTTTTCAAACTTTCACATCACAGAGAGCAGTTGACTAAGCATATTAATAAACCATAGCACCAGCAAAGTACCACAGGGCATCAACTTGCTGACCAACCATTCAAGATAGAAGCGGAAACTCACCCAAGCACATGGAGTCGAAGAAGTACAGTGTTGTCATTCAGGATACTTGTTCTCAAAGAAAAAGTATCCAAAACTGTTCAGGAACAATGCAAAGCTGAAATATGCAAGATTCGCACTGAATGAACTATATCATTGGTGCTAATTTCTTTTTCTTCTTGGAGTTCTTTTCTGATTGAGGCTTCAGTCGATTTCCTTTGTTGACTGATATTGAAGTAGACACTGGAGGATCTTTCAAACCAGATGCTTCTCCTTCTTTCAGTTGCTTCCGCTTTTTGGCAGACTTCTTTTTTGAACTAATTTGCTCAACAGGTTCAGATACACTACCATCACCATTCAACCAGATGTTTACATTACTCACTTCAGGGAGCAATCCTTCCTTCATAGGATTCTTAAGTTGTGCTGAACCTTTTCTTATTATTGGAGGGTCTTTGAGGATGACAGAGTTGCCATCAGTTTGTTGTTCACCTTTATCTTCCGCCATCAACCTTTTGTGAAGTTTATGGACCTCTTCAATAAATTGTTTGCTCTTATTTGCATCCCTGCTTAAATCAGCACACACATCATTGACACTGTTGAGAAGCATTGCATATCTTAATGTACTAGCAGATGCTTCAGCACCATGCACATCAATACTTTGTTTTTTCTGTAAAAACAGTTCATCCTCCCTGAATTTTATTGTCCATCTTGGCAATATGTATTCAGTTGGAATCTTCACAACATCAAACTGTGTGAACAATCTGAGAATGTGACAACAAAGAATTCCATCTTTCTCAAACTTTGCGCACTCACATTCATAGGTTTGATTTTCTCTATCAACGCAAACAGTGAACACGTCTCTCCGATACTCAGGTTTCTTGTAGTTGAACAACTTCTTCAACTCATACAACTTGTCCTTCACAATTTCATGAACACCAAAAGCTGTCGAATTAAGAAGCTCTGTCAAAAACTTTGAGTAGATTCCTCTTGTGTATATTTTTGCTGCATGCCGCTCAATGGGCTGATGGCACCAAAAAGTGGGATCTTGTTGAGTAGAGTGAAAACGGTCCTCATTCTCAATTTCCACAACATTTTCTTGGAATATCTCATACTGCTTCAAGAAGTTCTCAATCGTATCTTTCCGCAGCACATAATCTTTGAAGTTTGAGTTAAAGCTTTCACTTCTCCCTGTTGAGCGTGTGAATGGACAGAAACTTCCTCTGAAATAAGCTGGAACAAACATTGCCCTGCACCCCCACATTCTTTTTAGATGCTCATGGTCACTGCAGTTGTAAGTCTGAAGCATCTTCTTCCATCCAGTTTCAAATTCCAAGACGTGAAGTGAATCCATTATAAGGCTCACTATTGTATCTTCCATGCCTTCTCTCTCTGACATGTATGCACTGGTGTTTTGTTTCAGGTTCTGTAGGATGTGCCATATGCAAAACCTATGAAAAGCATCCCAAAAAACCCTACTAACTGCAAGTTGAATGGCAGCATCTTGATCTGTTAAAATAAGCTTTGGTTTCTTCCCATCCATCACTTCGACAAAACTTTCAAATAGCCATTCAAAAGTATCTGCAGTCTGATCCTTCAAAAGAGCCCAACCAAATACAATTGTCCTCGCATTTCCATTGATTCCAATAATCGGGGCGAAAGGCATGTTGTACTTGTTAGTGCTGTAAGTTGTATCAAAACAGATTATCTCACCATATAGCTTGTAATCCATTCTCGATTTTGCATCTGTCCAGAATAAAGATCTAACCATGCCTTCACCATCAACTTCCATCTTGCAACAAAAGCCAGGTTTGCTAAGCTGAATTTTTTCAATGTAATTTAGAGCACATGCAATATCTGTATTCCGCTTCAACTTCCTTTCAGCTTGTTTCAGGTTGTCCATCTTCTTCTTCCCAAAGTTTATGTTTCCAAAGCTACCTTTCAATCTTCTGAATATAGTCATTATTCGTTGAGGCTTCACCCTTATCTCTTGCAATAATTTAGATAGTAACATTTCTTCCTCACTCATGTATCTGTGGCTCAAGAAAAACTTTGTAAGGGAAGGAGAACTGGCTAACTCATGGTTGTGCTCGAGTGAACAAGAAATGATTTGCCAGCTGGTATGCACTAGTTTTACTCTAACATGCATATGACAATTTGTTTTTGCAAGAACATTCCTTTTCCTTTTCCTTTCAGTTATATCCTTTGTTCTGTTTTTCCTGCCCTTGTTGCACTCTAAGGTAATCTTCCTCGATTTATAATTCCTTCCTTTTATGACTGCAAAGCCAGCTACCTTGCCGTAAAGGTTAACAAACTTGACTGCATGTTCCAAAGTGGGGAAAACCATACCAACTTCTGGTGGTTTTGCATTACTGACTTCTTCAGGAGTTGGAAATAAATAATCTTCATTAGGATTGACTACATCATCTTCCGAATCATTCTCATCTGCACTACAACCTTCAATATTTTCTTCAACAATCTCCAAGACCTAAAAATAAAAGAGTAGACATAAAACATCAGCGAAAATATTTTTAATTCTTTAAGACAAGGTAGTTAATGAATGGAATCAGAAACAGATTAGTACCTTATCCAAATCAGTTTCAATATCTTCTGGTTGGCCAATCAAATTATCATTACAAGCATTCTCGCCACTATATTCAGAAACAGGTATCTGCCACAAATTACAGAGAATGTATGTCTTATAAATGTTTAAAAGTACAGCTAATAGAGGATCCTAATGAGGATACGTAGTTACCTCTGAGCTAGTTGATGCAACTGCTACAGGGTTCATAACATGTTGGACATCATTATGAATGAAATCTTCGTTCCTTTCAATTACTTCAGACAAACCCTGCAAAAATTAAAGATAAAGCATGTAGGACTTATTTGTTTAAATGATTTATTTGGTTTTTGCTAAATTAAAAGAAGTAATTTGACAAGTGCATTTTTTTTCAACACACCTGTGTACGTTTCCTCATTTCTTCATACAAGACATACTGGTCAAATTCTTCCATAGCTTGATCCTTTTTTTCATTTGAAGAAGTCATGGCAGTTTTTGCATTCTACATTTTAAGTACACATTAAATAACACAAACTAGCAAAATCACTGCAATAACAATTAACCAATTTTGTTTTTTACCTTGGTAGTATGAGACTCCATAACCTTGATTGAACCTATAGCACGTGCAAGAGGAGTACATTTCTTTTTACTTGATTTACCCTGTGTTAAAAGTAACATATGATTTTCTGTTAGTTTTATACTAATTTGACATCGCAATGGAAAACGATTTTCGTAAACAGAGGGTGTTATCAAGACCTGTTCACTAGGTTTTGATCTTTGCTTTTCTTCATTAATTATTCTCTGATTCTCTCTGAAATTACTTATAGCTGCTTGAATTTTATCAACATTTTCCACTATATTCATGTTTTCTGATTGTTCTTCCATGGAAAAACCTGCAAAACATAATTATTCAGATAAGATAAGAGCTTTTCTCAAATGTTTTTTTTTCACTCTGTTATTCTCTCTAATTTTCCATTTTTTTGTCTCTAATTCTCTCCGATGGAAGAAAATTTTAAACACTAGAGCAGGAAACAACAATTCGGTCACACTCGAACAAGAAAAAACTATGAGTAGCATCTCAACTATGAACTTTCTAATTGAATGACAAGTCTAAATATTACTGATCAAGACTAGGGACATATACGAGATAACGGAAAACCAGTAAAAACCTGAACCCATGTTTCGAGTATGTAACGATCATCAATCACAAGGTGAATTTTTTGGAGTTAACTTTTGTAAGCCTAAGTTAAGAGCTTCTTCTATACCCCCAAAGTCTAAATATCAGAACTGCATCCTACATAATTACAGGCCCATCCTTTAAAAGAAATACTTTCCACCACATACACAGTGAATATGTTGTTACAAAAAAAGTAAGAGCAGTAACAACAAGAGCAACTGACTCGGACTCCAATGAATAGTTTCAACACTGTTTCAGGAAAAAAAATACAATCAACAATTACAATAGACATAATGGGCAAAGAACTCAAGTTGTTAAAACATCTTGTCTTATTAAAACTCTAGGTGTACTAGCAAATAGCATCATAGGAACACAAAGTATCGCATCACAATTTTTTTCATCTTCCCCTAAATCCACATTAACTGGTTCTTCGATCCTAGGAAATGGCAGTATATTTGCTTGTAAAAACATACCTTCTAAGACATATACTTCTGGGAATAGGGAAACAAGAAAAATGTGCAGCGAAAACTAGAACACCGGGATCTGAACTAGTGAGGGAAAACCAACAATAACAAGAAGAAACATCCTTCCAGGACATATATCCTTCTCAGGTTAAGTACCCCATTCTTTTTTTTCTTCACTAATCTCCCTACAATGAAATTCATAAATATCCTTGTTGACAAAATCAATTTTCTTATTTCCCTAAGATACAGTTGACAAAATAATTTTAAAGAGACATAATGAATTAAGCAGAGCACCGATGATCAAAGAAGTGTGGCAGGAGCTGATCTTAGTTTACCAAGAGGCTAATAACATTTGTGAAGAAGGTATGATACAACAGGGGGGAAACCTACAAGTGAAAATTAAGCTTGGATATCTACCAACAGCCCACAGTCGTTCAAAAAGTAAATTAGCATAAGCAACAGGCTACAAAAAAGTAAATTAGCATAAGCAACAGGCTACAATGGTGGTAAAAAGGACAATGTTCAGTTCCGTCTAGATTCGGAAATCAAAAGCCACGTGGTACTAATCGCTCTAGTAGAGAACTGAATCGAAATCGGCTGAGCATGTGCGAGAAGAAGAAGAAGAAGAACAAACCTATGTGCGTGAAGATCGACGGATTAAGGAGGAGCGATGCGGGGGGAGGAAGAAGATCATATGTGCGTCCGGCGGGGTAGATCAGACCGTCCCCTCCAGATCTCGGGCGGAAATTCGTATCCTTCTTCCTCCACTAGACCTCATGCTCCTATCTCTGGGCGTTTTTTATTTTTTTGATTCGATATGTTCGTGCACGACAAGGATACAATGATACTTTTTGCAATTTAGACCCTGCAAATGTTTAGACCTTGCAAGAAATTGTGAAGGACAAGTAGTATGCAGACACTTCCATGTGGGGCCATAGCCATAAGTGATTCTTTCCGGACAATAATAGAAAAAACCAGCTTTCCCCTTTCATTTCTTCATCACGAGCATCTCCATCTCAGAAAATATCCCCGAATCCTGCTCTAGACGATCCGAAATTCTCTCCAAAATCTGACCGCACTTCAGCTAGAATTTTTTTTTACCGCAGCGATCTCTTATGGCGATTCCTCCTTCTAGCTAGATCTAGAGGAATAGTTCTTGCAACAGCCCTCCATCTCCACGCCAAAATCGTGATCAGCAGGTTCCTTCTCTGCTTTTCCAGAGAAGGAAAAGGTTCCTTCTCTGCTTTTCCAGGTACGTAGTTGGATGTTTTGATGATTGGATCTAAGATGTTTCTAGATCCACTTCATCTTCTGTTGTGTGCTTGGTAAATCAAGTTTATAGCTGCTGACAGGAATAAATCTTTTTGAAGAAATTCATGTCAACATGCTTTCCCCTATACGAAAATCTGCTCAAAACAATTCGTGACTACCCCCACTTTTTAATTGACCCTCTTCTATCACCAAGGATTTTTACTAGTCTGATTGATCGAGAAAGCATCTACAATTTTTTCTTTAAACAAGGTTAGGGTGATGCTTTTGGCAAAATGAAAAACAAAACTACCATGATAATGGTCTAATGATAATGTTTGAAATTCATACTGTTTGATCATCTAAATAAAATCTCAGTCTCTTTTTCACTTAAATACGGGTCTTATTCGGTGTTCAGTCAGCCAAACCATGACCCTTTTTTACCTTTTATAACCACTGAAACTGAATTACAATTCAGGAAACTTTGATCAAAATGTAGGTGGGGCATGAACCAACAAACAAACAGAACTTATATGGAAGAATAGAAACCACACAAAAAACATGTATATTGAGCCGCAATGCAAGCCTAGCATCGTTGATCAAAATGTAGTTTTCGCGCCTTTTGCAGATGCGCATGACTTGTAGCTCTTCCCCTTACTAGCGTGTCATTTGATTGATAGAATCGAACCCATTGCGTTCTATTCATTTTTCCTATGCGGCCTGTTCCTTCTATGCCTTTTTCTTTGTGCGTAATGGCCATTAATAGAGATCGAGATAGAGATGATTAGTAGTATCAAGGCATTAGTTAAGATGTTGCTTTTTCGGTAGACAATTGATGAGACGAAAGACTGATACTATGCCAAGATATATACGGGTTCCACTACTCACGTGTTTACCTAATCATATGTTTGATCTTAAGAGTACATAAAATTGTGTGGCTGTCTTTTTATCCGTTAGTAATCATCTTTTTTGGTTGCTGGATTTAATAGTACTACTTACAAATAAAGGATATGTTTGGGTCAACTTTGTATCATATGGAGATGCAAAAGCTTGCTATGTATTCAATTTTTATCCTCTAAGAGTATGGTCTGATTATCCGCTTTTTCAACATGTTCGATTTGTTATTCTTTTTATTAGTGAAGCATTTCATTTGCGACCACATTACCTAAATGGAAATTTTGCTTTCCTCTGCAAGTGTAACCTATAAGGTTTTCATATGTTCGGTAGGCCAAGTGTTTACCTATTAGGTTCTTCTCCCGTACTGGTTACTTTTTGGTGGCCGTACTGGTTCCTTGGGTGGTGGTGATCTCCCTAGAAACAATTGCTAATTAGATTTTTTTTTAGGGTGTTTAAGGATGATTTTTTCCGGTGTTTGCAGGCGGTGTAGATTCACGAATATATGTTTCTGTTTCGCTAGGTTTTGTTTGTTCATTAGCTAGCAGTTTATCCCAAATATCTCACACTATGCTAGCTTCACTTCAAGGACTAGCAACTGTTGTTATATATTACATGATAAGAACTCGTTCATTGTAAGGCAAAATGCTATAGTTTCTTTTTAGGCTTTATGCTCTCTGTAGTTATGTAGCTTCTTTTGTCTTAAGTAACCTTGACATGACCAGAAAGAAGAAGTGTAGTCCGCAATCATGTATACATGTACTTTTGTATAGTGCACCATTGGTTTCTATACCATCTTTTCTATACAATTCAAATATTATGCTAACACCAATTTTTAGTGTCTAGATTCATGAACAAGTAAGAACAGTAAAAAAATTGTTACAAAATCGGTGCTCTCATTCCTTTTACTCTCGTTCCTATTTGTTCTTTTTTAACTCGTAATTTTTTTTTTAATCACTACCATATGATCTCATAGATGGAAACAACTAATCATAAAAAAAGGGATGGTCGGGAAATACTCTGCACTGACATATCAACGAGTAGTAAGAAGAAATATAAGGTATTTGCCTACTATTTTTTAAACTCAATTGTCTGTTTCACATTTTATTTTTTCTATACTTCATTTTCTAGTAAGACTATAATTTCGTGTTTTAATATCTTTTTTCAGCGGCAAAATTCAGAATACACAAGAATATTTCTTGAAGCTTTGTCAACATTACCAGAACAGAAAAAAGATATAATCAGGAAGCTTGGTTTTGGTTCTATTCTTAGTTTCTCATGCTATAGCAATCTTCAAGTCATCTTTGAATGGCTAATCTATCAGTTTGATACAAACTCTGGAACTCTATCACTAGAAGATGGCTTCACCTTCACATTATCCTGTCATTCTGCACAAATGATACTAGGATTCCCTGCTGGTCCAAAACCTGTAGTCAGAACAAAAACAATGGAATGCTCAGATTTCATTATGAACATTGTGAAAACACACTCTCCAACAGTAGAACATTTATGTTCTTTGCTGTCAACTGATTTGAATGAAGATTCTTTCACTGTGGTTTTCATGCTCTTACTAATTACTGCTTTCATTGATCCAAATGCAACTGGTGTCCCAAACCCTGCTTATTATCCCAATTTGAAGGAAATTGGTTCAATCCCAAACCTAGACTGGTGTTCTTTCACACTTGATTGCCTGTTACGATCTATCAAGAAATTTCTGTTCAGGAAAATGCAAAACATAGAGTTGGAATCTGGAGGTTGCAAGATACTATTAGTGGTAAATTAAATAAGTTTCTTAATATATGTTAATAAAATTACTTTCTGTCCTCATTTCAATAACTGTCTAAGTTCTTCTTCCTTTATTTTTTATCTGTCTACAGATATCGTACTTTGAGTTTCTAATAACTTCAGAGTTCAACTTGGGCAACAGTGTACCAAGGTTACCCCTGTGGACAACCCATGTCGTAAACTCATACATCGCCCTTGATTCACAACAAGGAAATAGCAGAGGATTTGGAAGACTATCTGTAAGTACTAACTTCATGTTTTCTGTGTGCTAACAAACCATATTCTCACACTAGTTCAGATGCAAAAGCGATAATATCCGCTTTTTCTAATGCACTTTCGCGAGAAAAAGCACATAACATCTACACCATTCAAAGGAAGTAAACAGCAAATGGAAATGCCTCCAGAAATAAAAGATTACATGGAACTAAAATTTCAAGGAATTGCTTCATTTCAGGTCAGTTGACAAAATCATATGATTATTTTATGTCTTGCTACTGGTATTTTGATGCTCATTATACTTGTTTTATTCATAATGATTTACTTTTCTTACATTTATAATGTTCAAACTTTTCATATCTCATACATTTTGTGTATTTCATTTTAAAGGACAAGAAGAGGCTGCAATCACTTGTTTCCAATTTCTTCCATAAAATGGTTCAAAACTCCATTCCAATTGTTAGAGGTTATGTAGATGACATTCAACTCGTCTCATCTTCATCTAATAAACAAGAAATTGACCCTACTGTTGGGAATGAAATGCAATTTTCTACTCAAACAAAAAAGAATGCAACAACTGAAGAAATCAAGTCGAAATGGTTGTATACAAACCGAAGAAAAAAGTTTCGGAAGAACGAGATGGAGCAATTCTTCCAGAACATGTTCCTTTTCCATCAAATTGAAGTCCCCAAGGACAACTACAATACTAGCATGGATTTCAAACAAATTCTACATAAGTTCAGTAAAGGTTGTTCAATTGGAGAAAATTCTGATGGTTTTGATCTACCAAATAATTATCCTGATTACGAATCAAGTTTGCTTCATCCGAAAGACATGGCATCAACAATCATTTCAAATGATTCATCCGTACAGTTCTCTGAATTCCTTGAACAAATCAAAGAAGGTTAGAAATTACTATCTCTACTTGCACCTTGTTTTTATTTATTCAACTACATCTCCTAATTTCTTTGTGACTTTGAACTACATGCAATTTTTTTTTTATTTAACACAACTATTTTGTTTTTACATATTCATACAGAGCTATCTTTTGAAATAAAAAATCAAAGGATATCATATTCAACATTTGATCAGGATTGCAAGTTCTCTCTTGATAATTTTGACTTCTACTTGCCAAGTGCAGATCAATCATTTCAAGGTATGTTTGTTACTGTCTTTTTCAGCACACTCATTTGAGAATTTTTCCATGAACGGTTAACTATTTTTTAAAGAATAATGGTATAGCACTTAATTTAACTCTTTTTTCCTTTTTTATTTTTTAAGGAAATGGTGAGAAGTTGGATGAATTTCTCAATACCAACAATGAAGATTGGAAACCGAGAGAACATTTTCTCAAATAATAACCAAATAAGTAATTGTCTTCAGATTTCTTTTTTTATATACTGCCCCATACATATTCTTTGTACATTTTTTTTCAACTGCATTACTAAGTCATGACAAAATCATAAATAGGTAATGTGACTCCAAAAAGCAACATGCAATCTATTGGTCAGAGAAAAGCTCAAGATGATAAATACATTTTTTCTCTAAATGAAAGGGTTCTCGGGAAAAGAATTCCTCCAATTACTGATGAAAATAAAGGAAATTTCCCTTGTTTCAATCTATTCCAAGAAGAGAATGCAAACATGTCTGGTCATACCTATTCCTCGGTTAGTGCTTTTTGTTTTTTGCATTTTGTATAAATTAAATTACATTCTTTTTTAAATTTGAAAGCAATTGTGTTTTCTCTTACATAAGTTTTCTAATTTGCAGCCAGGATCAAAACTGAAAGCAATTGATCCTCTCTTACATATGGTCCTCGATCAATGTGGGCAAGAAATATTAGGAGGCCAAAGTAGTATCAAGCTGAAAACTCCTTTCATTCCTAGCAGCAAAATGAATATGCAACATGTCATACCTCCGCAACAAGTTATTTTTGCCACTGCATATGAGCATGAATTCTACACAAAACTTACAAGCTCCAAAACAGAAAGCAGGTTTTTGTTCTATTCACTCCATATGTAATCTAATTACATTGCTGAGTAGCATGTATTCTTCATATAAAAACATATTCTTTTATTTTGACAGCCCAAGAATTTTTGAAATTAAGAGAGTATGGGTAGATCAGAGAACGTTGGCGCTATCTATGAACCCAGGCGGTTGGATACACCCGTGTGTAATGGATTGTTATGGGATGTTAACTACAACTGAGCAACTTCATCGTAGAAAAGAAGGAAAAATTGGGGACAAAGAAATCCTAATGCATGTCGTCATAAAAGAAGTGACGGTTTGTATCATCTTACCTAAACATATGCCACATGACATTTTTCCATTTTTTTAAATGGTTGAATTCGAATTTAAATTCCATACTTGCTTCCTTTTTAACTTCGCACAGAAATTACTGATGGACCCCAACCTGGATTGTTCAGATCCAGAATATAAAAGGATTTTCTCACTAGATTATGTAGGCTACAGATTGGAAAATGCAGGACTGGTATTTTTTTTATCCATCTCGCTTTTTAACCCTAAATATATACCGAGAAAATCCTCTTTTTCACTTTCCTCATAATGTATCAATTAATTTTCTTTGGAAATGTACTATATGTAGGTACACATTCCATGTCCAATTGGGAAAGAGTGGATTCTTATTGTAGCAAACTTCATCGATAAATCATTCGATGTATTAAATCCTGATTCCGGAGTAGGAAAGTTCTCCGCAGTAGTTAACACTGTGATATTCAATTTCAAACAATTATT